>NC_139707.1:23752341-23887341 GCF_964188405.1 Protomyctophum parallelum | reverse complement strand
TGTTTGTAAAGATTTTAAACTGACAATGGTAACAACTTGCCCTTCGACCCCACAAGGCCACGGGCCATGACAATATTCCCTCCAAATTCGGCCATCTCTATAGCTCCAATCATCACCCACATAATAAACCCAGCTCTCAATCAAACAGGGACAGGTCCCCCAATATTTCAAACTGGCCAAAGTAACCCCCATGCACAAGAAAGGGAGCAAATTAGACCCCGGCAACTACCGCCCTATTTCTATTCTTAGCTCCATCTTGAAAGTGATGGAAAAAAGCTTTAGAGTAGACCTTGAGCTCCGTTGTAGTCCAGTCTGTCATAACATATAGGTCAGTGGGGCAGCTCTTAGCTGCCTGGCCATTAGCCATCACACGTTCCACAGTCTGTAGTGGATACCCACAATGTCCACATCCATAGTGTGCACTGTCTGTGAGGGCCCTGCATGCCCTTCTGCATTGCTGCACCGAAACGTCCCACACCAGTCCCCAGGCGATTTAGGGTTGTCCACTCCTTACGGCGGAGGTGTTGGTCAGGAACATCTCGATGTAATGGCGAGGGACTACCTCTTTCCCAGAGCTTTCTACCTGCTGGGCGTGGTTATATACCTACTGTAACCCTAACCTCACAAACATTCGCCGAATAATAACCTCAAAACCACGGCCATCGGGTAGAAAGCTCCCTCCTTATCAAACTCACCTGCCTTTCATTATCACCCGGCCAATCCCCGGTGCAATCACCACAGTATAAATCCACCTGCGATCTCTCAACCAAGTTGTTTGTTCTGCTCAACAACAGACCAAACATGGTCCGTGAGTACTGCACTTGTAGATCGGCTATTTTCACTATTCTTCAAAATCACCATCCTTAAGCTGTTAATCAGACTAATTGATTTTTATCTGTTCAGTCTATACATGTCAGAAGAGTGGACTTGTGCCTGGGAGAACAACCTCACTTCATCCACTGCATCTGTTGAAGAGTGGAGATCCAGGTAAAATCACCAAAATTACCATTCCAGCACTTGCAGTGCTATAATATTCAGCAATAAGACAATTTTGTCTGCATTAAATGTCTTTGGTTTTGGCCTTGCTTCTTTTGAAGTATGCTCCCAGCTTAACTGGAATTGAGAGACACATTCTTTCTTGAGAGACATATTCTGCACACGTTTTACAAATTCACAAGTTTACTGTAAGTTTCTTTCATTTGTAGAAAACCATATGCCACTAACCACAGATTTTTACCGGGATTCCTGCGCAAGTGCAAAAATGTTTACCAATTAGCTACAGTAATAGAGGAAGTTCCAGACCCACAGCAACCACCCCGCGTCCGAAACGGTTGAGAAATAACAGTTACCTTGTGGGGGTCCCTCTACTGTACCCTCTACTGTACTGTACTGTACTGGCACACCCAAAATCACCATATATACAGTTAATATGTGCGTGTGTTTGTGTGTGTGTTAGGTTGCGCACAGGTGGTGAAAAACAACCATGCTGTTTTCGTGCTCAGACGCACCCACCCAGCCAGGCACCCAGCCAGCCACCTAGCCAGGCACCCACACACATAGCTCCGTACCACTCAAAAAGTTACATTGTGCTGCTTTCAGGTGAACTTAAATAAAGACTCATGATGGCATTCTGCTTAGTTGAGAAGTTAAAAAAAAAGCAAAAAAACTGAATCGAATGTAAATTATTTGTTGGTCACCTGCCTCTCCTCTGCAGTGCTGGCAATCTAATCCTGTTGATTGGAATGGGCCAAGCACTGTAAAGGAGTTTGTTCATGTTGGTATTATGATTTATTTATATTATAGCCTACTCTGTGAATGAATTGGCGCCAGTACCACTTACTGTGATCATGTGATATGATTTGTCCCACCTGTTTAAGGCCAGACATGCTGGTGAGGAGAGTTCATTGTTGCCTTGGGGTACTACCCCCTGGTGACAACACCAGTGGAGAGCTACCAGGGCCTTAGAAAGGGCATTGAATTCCTCATTTCCTATTTTTGGAACTTTGTTTTTGACCAGTATTATTTATTTTTGTACTGTCACCGGCTTGCACTGTTTGTTAATTGGTTGGATGTAAATAAAAGACCACAAGATGTACTTGTAGACATGTTTCCTTTGTGGAGCCTTGTGCCGTCAGGCGTCAGCCATAGTTCCTGTTTTCAAATTATGCAATTACAGGTTTTAGGGAAAACAAATCCAGATCTTATTCATGACATTTCTTTTTCTAAAGATAGGCCTTGTGTTGTGATGATAACTAATTTAGCATACTTTTTACTCACGTTGAATTGTAATGCAACGTGACAGGAATAGGGAACATTGCAGGCACATGGGCTTACATCCACATTATCTCATAGGGCTGCCTGTACACCATCATGTCAGCTTCTTTACAAATACTTGATCTGCGCTAACACTGCAGTTTGATCTGTGTTATTTATTCATGCCCTATTCCAGCAAGGACCGTATCGAAGGGGAGGGAGGACGTCTCTCATCAAATATTGAGGACCAGGGCCAGTGAGTACATGCTTTTAACACCATTTGCGACATGTTCCGCTCGACCTAAGCCGACACTCAACGCACTAGATTTGAGTTCCATTTTCTTGAGGACTAAAAGGAAGGTGGGGGAGGATGTGGGGGATGTAGAGGAATTCTGTGGGTCTGCTACACAGAGACACACACACACGCGCACACCATGATCAGCTCGAGAGATGAGGACTGACACTGGGAGCAATTTCATGAAATATTGATCAGCTAGGGTTAAACATTTTCCTCTCCAGAGGTGCTAAATATAGGACAGAATCGAAACCTGGTTCAGCCTAGGCCTCCCCGGAGGTTCCTCTGATTTAACCTGCATAAGATGTCTTTCCAGCTGCAATGTTGCACTGTTAGTGCAGATGATTCAAAAAACAAACATGATGCTCATCTTGTAATACAGTATATGTAAGGTATTTCAATAGATCATAATGACAACTCTGCTACTCTGCATTCAAGGGATTGATTAGGTCCGTCTGTGTAGCATGGCATTCCTTTATGTGGTGCAGGAGTTCATCTACTGGAAAGACTGTACATTATTGTGTCAGTCCTGTATTGTTCAAGGTTGCTTTATTTTGTCTCCCCTGGGAGAAAAGAACCAACTGCATTTCATACAGAATACGATACAAAAACACTAAGACACATGGTGACACATGTACACATACTATTGCCTAGTGTATTGTATTCTATATTCGGGGGGGGGGCCCCGCGATGCTAATTTGCCCAGTCAATCATTTGATCCACGCTACGCGCCTGGTCTCACCTAGACACAGGACCTGACCTGATAGTCAAGATAAAATGTATCCGCTGATGTCAGGGGTTAACCGGTTAACCGGTTAGCCGACCGTTAAGAAACATCCGGATATTTTTATCAGCTTTAACGGTTAATTTGCATAATAATAAATGCGTGTTCTGATCTTAAATCCCTTTATTTTAGATCGTTTTTAGTAATAGTACAACATAAACATTACAGAGACTGTAGTTGTCACTGTACAATACTTTAAAACAGTTGTCATGTTGCACACATGCCTAAAATTGCTATTTGCGCCGCCCAGCTTGTCGCACTCCAGGCTGCATGAACAGCGCTCGGGCTCTGTTTTCTGCCCCCTCAATGTCCCCGTTCTCTGTTGTACTTCAATGGCTAGTTGGCTACAAGTTACAACGGTAGCTTTGCGGTAGTCAAAATGTAAGCGAGTGACAGCGAGACGAGATGAACACATGTCGACCGTATCAATGCAGAGACCTACATTATTAAATCCATTATTGGCCATTTGGCCTGGAGGGAGAACGTTTACAGCCGCCGCTGCCCTCCTACCCGTCTCCACACTGGCACGGCTTACGGCTATCAAAAGTTAGCCATGTGCTATCGATGTTTGAGGGTTTTCTCGTCAGCGAAAAGTCAACAAACGGAACACGGTGACATGCATGCTGATCTTCCTTAATAATAAAAAAAAGGCTTAGCCCATGCGTCCAGTGGCTTTATAGGTATAGGTTGCTCGGATCTGGACTGGATTTATTTATGTTTTGTTGGACTAGAACCGGCGGACCTCTGTAGGCCTACTGTAGACGCGCAGATGCATGCATCATGCAGATGCGATGCGTTGTTTATTGATAATTAAGCCAGAAGCCTACAACAATTTATTTATATTGTTAAATGTTGCTTTTTTGTTTGTCTTTTATAAAAGGAGCATAAATAAATGTATGCCATTCGTCTACCAACTTTAATTATGTAGCCTATACATGCATATTACATTTGGGGTAGCCTATTAAAAAAAGAAAAAAATCAACCACTATCCGGTAATGAACCGGTTAATCCTAACGGGTAACCGGTTGGGAAACTATCCGTTACTGACATCCCTACCGCTGCGCAAGCTGATCGATTCTATTGGCTCAATGGTAATCATTTCCGCAATTGTACAGGAAAACGGTAAAAGAGGAAAGTTACATAGTGCTGCTTTAAGTCTACTATGCAATTTTTACATTTTCAACTCTTCTTATCCAGTGCTGCTGCAGCACCCTCAATGTCTAGCCTGGGTTCCAGCCTGATTGGCTGCGTTCCACGGGTCTTCTTGCATGTGACATTTCAGACCCACGGAACGCAGCAAATCAGGGCATACATTAAGTGGTCTATCTGTCCATGTTTATGTTCTCATGCCTTATTGGTTAATATCACAATATTCAAATTATTGTTTTGTTGTGAAGCAAAATTGTGAGGCAGTGTTTGCAGAATTATTTCAACCTGGCATCACTATTTTGGTCATGTCATCAGATTTGGGTGTAGCGTGAAAGGAGGACTGGGCAGAGACAGACAGTGCAGAGCCCTGGGGGACCCCGGTCAGCAAAGTAGATACTGTAGGGTTTAAGTGGTTAACTTCGCCCCACCTCCTCCCTCTTTGGTGACATGATGCTGAATAAACCATGACTTCCTCGGCTTAAAAAGGACTTCTCCTCCCACCACTTCCACTAGTTGCATCTTTCAAAAGACATGATGTCCTTTACGGGACTCAGCTGGGGGTTGGTTGGTTGGGGGGCAGGAGATGATATAATGGAGGGGGATGATGCTGCCCAAGTTTTGGTAGCGTTTGTCATGCAAGATTGCATGCAGACTTGGTTATTTATTTAAGGCGTATGTGGCTGAAATGTAGCTAATGTCTTCAAAGAGTTTTGCCAGAGTGTGGTCAGGGCTGGAATGCTGGGTGGGACAATGTTTGATTATGTGATTTTGTGATTGATTGATTGATTGGAAATTGTATTAGCAGTTTGTATAATAAGCACAGTTCAATGAAAGCACAGTTCAATACATGGTCTGTTAAGAGGACTGAAATGCCCAGAAAAGCAAGGCTCGTTTACATTGGGGACCTAAATTAATCAGAACATTTAATGACATACAGATATACAGTATTATGCAAAGCAAAAAGAAAAAAAGAAAAAGAAATGGAAAAACATTTGCTTTATGTGTAGAAATGTTGTGATGCTTGACCTTATGTTCATAGGGCTCATTTATTAAAATAGCTTCATAAAAATTTTAATTCATTAAAATATGTTCAGCTACAATTTGTAGTTTTAGCTGAAAATGGAAACTGAGAAATCTTGATTTCAGAACAATCTCTTTCTCATGAACGTAATCGCATCTTAACCACAGAGTTGGACTGGAAAAACACATCTGAAGGTGGTTGTTGTCCTGATTATTGCCCCCTTCACCCCCCCACATACTGTAAAGGAATGTACTGGAGTACCATTAGTACTGTCTTTTATCAACGCATTCTTTCCTTATTTGTCATACATCGTCTGAAATACTGCCTGCAATCCTTATTCCTTTCCCAGCTACCTAACAAACATCTAAAACTGTATAGTCACATCCATCCTCTATGTTCCCTGTATTAGTACTATAGCAATAACTCTTTCTCAAAAATGCATGCAACCATGAGTATACGGACATTTTCAACTCAAATCATGTTGACTTGACAGTTGACACGCAATTAATTTAACTTTTTGAGGACTTATTTTTAGCTCTTTAGCCCAGAAAGTGTTTCTGTCTGACTTTGTGATTCTAATCAATGATGGGCACGTTCCTGTGGGTCTGGAAGTTCCGGGGACCCCCCAGGGAGGGGTGATTTTAATACTTTTCATTGGTTCAACATTTGTAAAACCCACACACAGACAGTTGAGAAATGGAGAGCTCTGGTTTTCTACCTGACAGTGACAATATGATGTTATGGGGTCATTCCTACTATTCAGTAGCAAAACAAAATAAAACTAAACTAAATGTTTTTTACATGACTTTTTATTATTTTCTGAAACAGCTGATGCATTTATCACATGCTTTTTTTTTTTTTTAATTCACGGACTCATCCATGTTATCCGTGGAGTTCTCACTCGCATCTTTTTCTTACTCTACTACAGTATACCTTCCTGGGAGGTCCTTTTCTACTACAGCACCACATTCCTTCTTACATCTCTCCATCTTTTCCTTACATGTCTTTTACCTAACTCTCTCCTTCTCTCTCTGTGCCCTTGCAGTTACCCCTGTGCGAGCCTCATCCCTCCCGCCTCACCACTGACCCGGGGTGCGTTCCCACTTTGATCACAGTTATCTGCCCTTAAACGAGTAAAATTGCTGCATCATCAACCAACCCTTCAAAACTTCTGAGAGATAGTTTGATTAGTAATTTGGGCATTAATAACGCAACAAGGGAGAAGCAACACTACCCTTTAATCTTAAGCTCTTCAGAGGGCTCTCTTTCTCTCTCTTCCTCCTCCGTTACACCTCCCACCTTCTCCTTCTGCTTTGCTTTAGGCTGTTGACCCATGTCCGGCAGCGGCCCACAGTCTCTCTCTCTGTGTGCGTGTGCGTGTGCGTGTGTGTGTGTGTGTGTGTGTGTGTGTGTGTGTGATGACAGATCTGGGAGCTGACCGCCTAGTCTTAATCTTTGAACAGAACTGTTGGATAAATAATGGTATAAACTGCAGAAAAGTAACATTTCAATACATTCATTTACCTTTAAAACATCCCCTGCTTCTAAACAGTTGGTGTCAGTTGGCAGCTGTATAGATATAATTTAGTTATTGTTTGGTGCATTTTCAGTACCATGCAGGCACTGTGAGGATGAAGACTTTGAGAACTGTTCGTTTCAGGGATGCTGGTAAATGTGTGGCATTTAGGGCTGCAACTCGATTATCTTCTTAGTGATTATCAGTGGTGTAAAGTAACTAAGTACATTTACTTAAGTACGGTACTTGAGTATAATTTTGAGATATTTGTACTTGAGTATTTCCAATTGCTAATATCCACGGCCATCTTGACGCCTTTTCTGCCACGTCGGTGATGTTTTAGACGGCTCTGCTGTTGTGCAGTCCCTTAACTCAGCATCTTGAGTGCCCTGATGAGAGATTGGCCGACGAATCCTCTGCATCCGACTTGGATGGGATTGCATCGGGTCCTCCATCGGGTCCTCCATCCCATGCTTCGATGGGATTGCATCGGGTCCTCCATCCCATGCTTCGATGGGATTGCATCGGGTCCTCCATCCCATGCTTCGCATTTGCCTGACAGCTCCTCGTACTTCGTACTTCCTCTCCAAAAAAAAACCCACGTCCAAACACGTTCTTGGCACTGAATTAAGTACTGATTTGGGGTTATATGAAAATACAGACTGACATCTTGGTTGGAGATACTCCATATAACTAATGGGGTAGGACAAAGCAGTGAACTCCACTTGTTAGCTTCTTATCCATTTGGCAATGGCAGCTGCACGTTAAAACACTGGATAATATATCTTCAAAATCATCAGAAGCAAGCAAACAAGTTAAGCTTAGCTGACCGGAAACCAGCAAAAACAGCAGCGACAGTAGGCCTACATTCTGTTTGCAGTCTGAGAAAACAAATTTGCAAGATTTCTCACTGCCAGGGTTGCAAATATGTCAAATGTTGGAGATCCTGGATTACAGCTTTTAGCAGTCTGCAGCATTTGACGCTATAGACAAATCCACAGAGGGTTGCCTGGGTGCGGCCATTACTGAGGTGTACCATTAAGCACAGCAGCACTGATTAGCCACACCTGGCCTACGGAGCACCTGCTCCATGGATTACACCTCAGTAATGGCCGTGCCCAGGGCACCCCTCTGTGGATTTGTCTATAACTATGAATGGCCCAAAGCAACGTGAATAACTTTAAAACAAAACAGGCTCCAAAAGTGATTGGTATAGTTTACAGAATTTGGTAAATATACTATATCTGAGTAGTATTATAAATATGCCGTCATCACATTCAAAACCTGACCGATGTCAAAAGGCCTTTTAGGGGCAACAAGGGGTGGGAAACTGGGAATGTGCTTCTTCATGTCTTTATAATTATTAAACCGCAGCATGCACCTACAGGACTTTTTAAATAATGAAGCTGTTCGTAAAGCTAGTTATCCCTCATTATGAGATATCTTCATGTCAAGTGTGCTACCCACCTGCATATTTGACACAATAACACATCAATTATGGTTTGAAATCATGAGATTGTGCTTAATTGGTGCAATGGTTGGTAATGTCTGCTCAGTGCTGTGCATGTACTTCAATGTGAAGGATTGAAACTGTGGTACCGTATATGTGTTGCTGTGCATTCAAAGAGAAATTAAGTTTCTCCAAAACGTATTAATTCCTAGCAATGATAGCCTACTGCATTTTATTGAAAAGATGATTTGGCCATAGCCTACATTATAGATACATACTATACCAATTATCATACATCAAAACACTTTATTCCTCAACATGTTAGAGAAAGAGAGAATACAATACTGTCTATGAGCATTTTAGAGCACATTAGACACGAGTTAATCAATAACAAGTTATTTTGTGAGGAGCGTGAGGGAGACAAAGACACGGCCCAGGGCCATCTCTGCTACCTTAGCTGGGGTTCACCGCTGCTGCTGTCCCTGCACAGACCTGCCGGGTTGAGCTCACCCTTCATTCCTCAAATTCTTCCCTCCTTCCCTCTCTTCAACTCCATCCCTTCTTCCTCTCTCCTGTGCTCCCGCGGGGCAGCCATGTCTGCAGCCCCATGGTACAACACGGAGCAGGTATGCGGAGAACAGGCCCCATCACCCACGGCCCCTTTGAACTTACTTTGTATAGCTCACTCTCTCTTTATTGGCATGAGAAAACATACTTTTACATTGCAAAGCAAAAGTGGAACGAAACGATACAAAACAATGTTATGTACAATTAAATATAAATCGGAATAAATACATCGTAAACAGAGCTGTGTTACTGTTTGTGAACTTGGAGGGAATATTATCTTACGAAACTATAGAAAATTGTGCATTTTCTGTCAGAAATAGTTAGCTTGGTATTAGGCCCAATACGTTCCCTCAGTCCCTACGCCCATTCTGTAGCTCCGAGATGACCGCGGTTCAGAAATGGCGCATGGTTTCAACCAGGAACGCTTCTTACCCTTTTCTGCACATTGAATCTAAAAAGTGAAGGTCGCCTAACATGCTAAACTAACATGCTAAACTAATTTAAACTTAGGAGCGGCCAAGAAAATCCAAGTTTAAACGGTTAAACGAGCGATTAAATCGGTTGTTTAGGTTGTTTTTCAAGGAAGTTGAAAAGCTTTAGCGCCTCCCCCGCGCCTCCCCTGGTCGAATGTAGAATTAGATTTCCAACTGACTTCAGTTCACTCGACATGCACAACTGGAAGCGGCTCACTAAACAACTGATTTAAACGCTTGTTTAACCGTTTAAACTTGGATTATCTTGGCCGCTCCTTAGTTTAAATTAGTTTAGCACGTTCGTGGCCCTTCACTTTTTGGATTCAATGTGCAGAAAAGGGTAAGAAGCGTTCCTGGTTGACCTCATCTCGGAGCTACAGAATGAGCGTAGGGACTGAGGAGACGTATTGGGGCTAGCTTGGTATAAGCTATTGAAAATTGACAGCAGTATTTCAATGTTTTGCAGTCACTTGGTAAACCTTTGTGAGTGACAAACTCTCCCTCTGTCTCTCTCTAGCTCTCTCTCTTTCACTTCATGGAGATGGTGGTTACATGCACTTGTAGTAGACTATACATTACCGCCATCTGTTTCACACACATCTTCCTTACTTATCTATTCACTATTATATTATTTATTACTATTACTATCTATTCACTCTATCTGTTGCAAATCTGTGCATTAATGTACATGCACGTCTATGTAGGAGTTGTTCAACTCTATGTCACATCACATTCTTCCTCATTTACACTCTCATGGGTTCACTGTTACACTCTCCAGAGTTTTTAATGTCGGTTTAATTGTCAAACGATATTTGCCTGTCTAAATTGACCCTTAATTGTACGTCTCCCCTCAACTCTGACAGTAGCAGTCAGAGTTGAGGGGAGACGTACAATTTAAAAGTTTGAGAACCATTGATTTATATCACGCTTTCTTTCTCTCAAACGCATGCACACATGCACTTTCTACACAACTTATGTTGTGCAGCCACATTGTGCAAGCAAGCACTGTCATCCGCCTACGGTGTGTTTGTGTGTGTGTGTGTGTGTGTGTGTGTGCACGCATGCTTGGCTCAGACAGACTGACAGACGGTGTACATTCCATGTGGCTAACTAGAGGGAAGACTAGTAGGAATGTTCCACTTTCACCCTCCCTGTCATACAGGTGTCCTGACTGCAGCGTGCAGCAGCTCTTGTCACAGTGATCGTTCCTCAGTTCCTCTCCTGTCCAGTCCCCACACTCAAACGAGGAGGTGCTCTTCACCTCCCTATTGTCCTCCTTTTTTCTATAGCGTCTTTCACTGTCTCTCCTCCTGTCACTTTGTGCTCTCTCTCGCTCTCTCTCTGTCAGTGGTTTTCAAATTTTTTGTCCCCAAGGCACATCAACAGGCAAGTAAAGATCTCAAAGCACACCTGTGTTTGTACTGAAAATAGCCAATCTACAAGCTCACAACGTGTCACAATGTCATGTGTTGTGAGCGTGAAGATCAACTGATTGTTTTGGAAAATAAAAAGACTAAAATGTTTGCATGTACGTAACGAAATGCCCAAAATAGGGACGCCAAGTTGAAAGTGGTTGAATATAGTTAATCTGTGTCTGTATTGGGACATGATATAGAAATAAAAAAATGTTTCATTACCTTAATTGTGTAATGGCATAAATAATACATCTCACACAGTTAGGGAACCACAGCTCTGTCACTGGTTCCCAGCAATATGAGGAACAGTTATAACCATTTTGGGTGTTAAAAGCTATTAAAAGTATTTTAAAATCAATTCTGAGGCACGTTTTCTGGTGTTGGTCAGAAGCCTGGCAGCGACATTCTGCTCCAGTTGTATAAGCAAGAGATGGATTTTTGTGATAAGCAGGTGTACAGACCATTACAGTAATCTAATCAGAAGGTTATAAAAGTGTGAATGACCTGTGTTTTAACATTTAGGCCCCATTTAAGTCGCCTATTCAAAAGTGTCCGATGTATACAAGTGCAATACAATGCGATGTGGACAAATGTTGAACGATCTTGACAGATGTTCTATAATGAGCATTATTATTATTTCAAAACATTTTCAAAGAAAAAAATCATCAATTAAAAACATAATTTAATTATTCTTTTCCAGTAATTTCAAGAGGAAATTAAAGAAAAATCTAAGAAATTCGATAAAAAATAACTAGTGAAAATAGCTGATCTACAAGCTCACAACACGGTGCGAAACGCACCATTGTTTGTTGCTTTTATAGCTTGTGGATCAGCTATTTTCACTAGTTTGGGTCCCGGGCAAACGTCTAATCTCTCTTTTGGCTCTCGACCTGAAAAGTTTGGAAACCTCTGCTCTATATGATGGGACAGACAGACAGAACCTCTGCGCTATATGATGGGACAGACAGACAGAACCTCTGCTCTATATGATGGGACAGACAGACAGACAGACAGACAGACAGACAGAACCTCTGCTCTATATGATGAGACAGACAGACAGACAGACAGACAGACAGACAGACAGACAGAACCTCTGCTCTATATGATGAGACAGACAGACAGAACCTCTGCTCTATATGATGAGACAGACAGACAGACAGACAGACAGACAGACAGACAGACAGACAGACAGACAGACAGACAGACAGACAGACAGACAGACAGACAGACAGACATAACCACTGCTCTATATGATGGGACAAACAGACAGACAGAACCTCTGCTCTATATGATGGGACAGACAGACAGAACCTCTGCTCTATATGATGGGGCAGACAGACAGACACACAGACAGACAGAACCTGCCAGACAGAACCTCTGCTCTATATGATGGGACGGACAGACAGACAGACAGACAGACAGACAGACAGACAGACAGACAGACAGACAGACAGACAGACAGACAGACAGACAGAACCTCTGCTCTATATGATGGGACAGACAGACAGAACCTCTGCTCTATATGATGGGACAGACAGACAGAACCTCTGCTCTATATGATGGGACAGACAGACAGACAGACAGAACCTCTGCTCTATATGATGGGACAGACAGACAGAACCTCTGCTCTATATGATGGGACAGACAGACAGACAGACAGACAGACAGACAGACAGACAGACAGACAGAAAGACAGAACCTGCCAGACAGAACCTCTGCTCTATATGATGGGACAGACAGACAGACAGACAGACAGAAAGACAGAACCTGCCAGACAGAACCTCTGCTCTATATGATGGGACAGACAGGGGGAGGTGATCAGGTGCAGATTAAGTGGAGAGTCAGCCATGAGGACAGATTAGAACATGTCTAAAGAAGGAGCGCCAGGGCTTCACTGCGATACCTTGGTGTTCAAACCTGCCCTTGTTGAAGCTGTGCAAGTGCATATGTGTGCGTGCGCATGTGTGTGTGCGTGTGTAGCCTGAACGGATGGAGGCATGCGTGTGTCCTGTACGTACAGTAGGCACATTAAGGTGTTTTTATGCACGCATGTGGCATAGAAATTGCTCCTCATCCTTGTGTTGAAACCAAAGTATACCGGTGTAAGCCCAAAGCCCCTACAGATCGCCAGCCACTTTCTTTTAAATAACAGCAACATAATCCAACATAAACCCAAATAGCTTTGATAACTAACTGTGTGAGATATACATTTTGCATGCAAGTGGGTATGCACGTGCACGGAGCTCCTCACCCTCTCGTCAGCAGCACCTGAACTTGATGACATAATGTGCCTATTTCACATCCTTACCTGTGCCAGATGTCTCATGAACAGCATTCCTTTGTGTATGAGAAGCCCTGCATGTGTCACCGACGCAGTAGCTCAGAAAAGATGGCATTGTGTGTGTGTGTGTGTGTGTGTGTGTATGTGTGTGTGTGTGTGTGTGTGTGTGTGTGTGTGTGTGTTTAGGAATTGAGGGGATTGAGTGAAGTATAGCGAATAGGCATTCTTCTGACGTGATCTGCAAAGAGAGGAAACATGTACACACACACACACACACACACACACACACACACACACACACACACACACACACACACACACACACACACACACAGAGACACACAAGACATCTGGAAGGCTGTACTTTTATTGACGTGACGTCGGTTACGACATAAAGAGTATACCCTTAAGCTGCGTTCAGACCTGAATATATAATTCGCCTCGGTTCGTCGTGTTTGTATACCGCACGTCTGCACCAGGTCACGCCGCGGCATTCACACAAGTTCTTGTCTTTGCATTGACTTTGTATGTAATCGCTCTAACCATCCAAGTCTGAACTCACCTTTACAGAGATGAATAGGCACACCTATCTGAGCTGCTTGCTTGTGTTTGTAAGCATGCGGCGTCCATTCAGGTGTGTGTGTGTGTGTGTGTGTGCGTGCGTGTGTGCGCACGTGTGTGCGTGCATGTGCGTGCGACAAAGAGATCAGACACAGGGAGGGAGCATTTAAAGGTGTACCCACCGACCCAATGTCACAGCTATAGCCTTCATCTCAGCCGGAGAAACCACAACAGAAGACCAGGGATACCTTACTGGCATATGACTGATGCCTCCTGCTCAAAGGGTAATTCCACACTAAAACAGAATGATGGCGTGAGCCTGTGGTGATGAACCGAGCATATGGTCTAATGGAAGCTACAGTAGTTGAGTTCTTTTTTCTTTTTGTTGTTGAGTGTAGTGAAAGATGAAATTTAGTTTAGTTCAGCAGGAGGCACAATAATTGATTTATCTGCTCTCATTTACGTGTAATTCTTTCCATATAGCTACGGTATGTCAATAAAATTAACCACAGAGATAGTTTTGTTCTCATAACTGCACTGCAGCATTCCAAAATTAAAGCAGGTTTAAAAGTGAAAACATCGACAGTCCACGTTTTGATGACGATTGTCTTCAGAGCAGTTTAATCGATTGATTGATACGTATGATACACACATGCATGCAGGCCCCTTTTCTACCAAAAGAACGTTGGTTCTAGAACTGGTTCCGTTCTAGATTCTTGGAATCACGGCCGGTGTGTGCCACCATGCCTTTTTTTTTTTTGCAAAATGTTAATAGTATTCAGAAACTACAAACTACAAAACATTTCAAAGTAAAAAGTTCCAGCATGTGTGCCCACAGTAAGCTGAATTATAAAAAGTGTGAATGGAGTTTCTAGGTGAAAGTGACTTTTTGAAACAAACAAAAAAGCAGTGTGAATTGTCTGGAACCAGTGACTCAGTGTGTTAGAATACAGCCACATGATCGGGAGATGTTGAGTTCAAGCCCCACTCAACTCTTTACTTTCAAGATCGATTTCAGAAGAAGAAAACAAACAAAAAAGCAGTGTGAATTGTCTGGAACCAGTGGCTCAGTGTGTTAGAATCATAGACTGTAAAAGATATGGACAAAGCGTTCCCCGGGTCTAACATGAACGTAAAATGAAGCCTGTCAGTCCTTGTATTGTAATCTTTCTAGATCCGTTTGGGCCCAGCTGGCCCATTGGCTGGCCCAGACAACGAGGCGGGACTTCCCCCCTTCTTCTTAGTTGGTTTTTATTTTGACTCGAGTGGGTGGGGAATCCCGATCATAGACTGTAACGGTAGCCACGCCCCTCAGAACATACGCGACTTTATGGTCATTCTTTTAATAAATGGGACCATCATTTTCCAAAAAGAATATTATGACATTAGAAATGAGACTTTAAACTAGTGACTGGAAGCAGAAAGTATTCATGACCATGTTTATTAAGGTAATACAGTCTAGGTGAAGTTAAATACATGGACTTCTATGGGGCTATGGGTTTTTTTGGGCCCAATGTCAGCGCCACAACAGGCCATTATATGAACTTTCAGGAAATCCCGATTTCCTTGGTGGCTTCACAAAATATCTGTCTGACTGCCCCCCTGATTAGAATGCAGCCACATGATCGGGAGATGAACAAATGTGGGAATTGAGGTGAATGGTGCACCTACTGCACCATTCATGTGATCTAGTCACATGACCAACAGGAAGTACAAAACCATTGTTCCTCCTAGTAGAGAGCCATTTTGACTCTGCTGCAGGACCTGGTGTTTCCTTCTCACAGAGTGAAGCATGGTAGGCCAAATCTGTTTGTTGCAGCTAATACTGCTAATGGCATTTGTTTGGTAGAGCACATGCTGTTTGGCCATTGTTTTAGCAATTTAGTCTGTATCACTATTGTTTTATTTGACCTTATTTAAATGTATTTATTTGTTTATTCCACTCTTCAAATGACTTCTTCAATACACTGTGAAGTGACGTGATCTGCTGCTGTGCTTAAAGACACAGATTTTTTGGCTTTTTTGGCTTTTTTGACCAAACTGTCAGAAAATAATGGGGTTCAAATTTTCCCGACCCCCACCCCTTATTTGGGGGGTCATATATTTTGGGACCCCCCATAATAGTACGCCAGACAATTAATGTCCGATTTTCATAATATTAGGGTTGTTTTATAGGTTTTTAAATATTCTGAGTTGATTTCTTACACTTTGAAAGTAGCCAGAATAATCTTTTCTGACTTTTGGTTGGGGTCTTTCTTCACCCGGGGCCCCCCGGACTCATCTCAGTACTCATTACATTCCTCGCTCTGCTCCTGTTCCAGAACAATGTCAAATTAGATAATAATTTAAGCATTAAAAGTTTCCAAAAATGAGTAGTAGTTAATACCAGGGGTCTTCCACAGCACCCATATATGTGATTTGCAAGTATTTCGAATATTATTAGAATATCTTGCGTCTATGTACCTTCGAAAGTACTTTGATAGTTTATTAGTATTCTACCATTATTGTTGACAGATGTTACTGCAGGGAATAAAGGTATTGCAACTTCTCACTTTGGGCATGCAGAACGTGTCCATTTATTTCACACACTGCACTCACACTAACAACACAACACACACACACACACACACACACACACACACACACACACACACACACACACACACACACACACACACACACACACACACACACACACACAACTATCCTCTTAAAGAGCCCATGGTCAATTGTGACACACAAATTACATTGTTTGTTCTACTGGCTTAAACATGTCAGTGTTTCTAGTGTTGCACTGTTGACAGCTAAAACGTCCTATTGTCCCTTGTCCCTCCCATTGTCACACCCACTTTGCCTTTGGAGCAGGGAGGGCAAGACACCTGACTGGAAATGTGGTAGCAGTGCAGCACAAGTTGGAGGTAGCATCTCACCCTCCAAGTTCTTTGACCGAAATAGTTCCCATCTAGTAATGGCAAGGTTGTTGGACCTTTTGGACTGTAAACACTAACGGCTGATTCGGTCTGGTTTATTAACCAGGCTACAATATGTAAACACGGCATGCAAAATGCTCCAATGACTCCAATGGTGATGGAAGCTTGCCGTTAACAAGCTCAGGAGGAATGGAA
Organism: Protomyctophum parallelum; assembly: GCF_964188405.1. Classification (NCBI taxonomy): domain Eukaryota; kingdom Metazoa; phylum Chordata; class Actinopteri; order Myctophiformes; family Myctophidae; genus Protomyctophum; species Protomyctophum parallelum. Next base: position 23,870,451 of record NC_139707.1, on the reverse strand, counting down.
CCCATTCCAAGGTCCTTGAAGCAGTTAATGGCAGGATCATCATCATCAAGCCTCAAGTAGGCATTGACCCATGTCTTCTTGGAGATTCCAACAAATTTTCCTACCCAGTCAGAACCAGATAAATTGTGTAGGCCCAGGAAAATTGTGTAGGCCCAGGAAGAATGTCATTTTTTGCCCCATCTGACACAAGCGCTGATGAAACCAGACTCTTCAATGGTGTGTTCTCTTTGAACAGATTGCCTCCACAGTGCAACTCAATCAATTTACATTGCTTGAGAGCATTTTCTCTTGACCTCAATGCAATCTCTCCTGAGAGCTGATAATGTTCTTTCCTTGAAGACCTGGAAGCTTTTGGGAAGCTGTTGAGGTATTGATTCACTAGACCAGAAAGATGAGGTGTGGTAGTGACTAGTCGTAGTAGTCGGTCCAGAGCTGCTTCATCTCTACTGAGTCCAACCATCCCACCATGTCCCTTTAGCTTCTTGATTTCCTGCTCAAGGGCTTGATCTGTGAAGAGATGAGTGAACGGTATCTCTGACTTTGCCACCACAAATTCACCTGACTTCAGTGCGTTCCATGTTTCTGGGTCATCCTGTTCAAGAGCGTTCATTTGGGCAAGATAGACTGGCATCAGTCGAGCATATTTAAGGAGATCACGAGCAAAGACATACTTGATGAGTTCCTCTAAGGATGACAAGTAGCCCTCCCAGAGAAAGACAGCAGCAGCCTGGCTGATCTTGGCTGATCTTTATTTAGCAGCAATATTTGCTACACTTGGGTCTGAGGCACCTTACTTTGAAAATAGCTGATCTACAAGCTCAAACTACAACCTTGTAGATCAGCTATTGTTGGCTAAAGTTCTCCTTGGAAAAGGGATGCTATGGTTCAAGTGGTTTAATGTAAAAAAAGAAAAGAGTTCCTATCCCACAATGATTTGGTGGGCCCCTGTATAGTAACTCAACCCCCTAGGGGTCATGGGCCCCCTGTGGAAGACCCCTGGTATTGGCTACTACTATTTTTTTATATCAGAGCCCAGCTACAAATACTTTTATGCTTCATTTATGATCTAATTTGACAATATTCTGGAGCAGGAGCAGAGCAAGGAATGTAATGAGAACTGGGATAGGCCCAGGGGTCAGTCCGGGAGGTCCCAGGTGAGGAAACACCCCTACCAAAAGTCAAAAAAGATTATTTTGACCACTTTAAAGGTTTAAGAAATCAACTCAGAATGTTTTAAAACATACTAAACAATTCTAATATTATGAAAATCGGACATTAACTGGCTGGCATACTGTTCTGGGAGGTCCCAAATAGATGACCCCCCCAGAAACGGGGTGGGGGGCGGGAAAATTTGAACCCCATCATTTTCTCATAGTTTGGACCCTATAAAACCAAGATCTGCAAAAAAATCAATTTTAGCACAAAAATCCTACGGGAGCTGTTTTTTTGACGCCTCCGTACCACACTATGTGGGACATTTGGGTTTCATTGGTGTGTATTTGTTAACCCCCTGCACTGCATGTTTTGTATTGATTTTATTGTTGTTTGATTTTAGTTAGTTTTGGTGCTAGGCCTGTCCCCCTTTTCTTCCCTAGTTTGAGTTTATTTCACTGTGTGCACGAGCCGACCCGCCCTTCCCTAAGAGAGTTAATTACCAACCTGTCATTTTATTATTTACAATTTACAATTTAGGCATTTAGCAGACGCTCTTAATCCAGAGCGACTTACAATAATCAAGAACAAAAGCATGGGAATACATCACAAAAGCATTTATCATAAAACATGCGTAAGCTAAGAAAGTAACAGTGGAATATCTATATTATGAGACTATACATACTATATACTGTATATAAACTATACATATAAACTGACTATACATACTATACATATAAACTATATATATACTACTATGCTATACATATGTACTATGGCGTGCTATGACTATATACAATGCAATTATAGTGCCGTCTACATAACATGCTATAAGTCTGTATCAGATGCTATCTAAGTCTACATAAATGCTATCTAAGGGGGTAGGGTAAGTGCTATAGGCCATGATGGAGTCTAAAAAGGTGGGTTTTCAGACTACGGCGGAAGATTGGGAGTGATGCTGCAGTTCTGACTGCAATGGGAAGTGCATTCCACAGTTTTGGAGCCAGAAGGGAGAAGAGTTTGGGACGTGTGGAGCGTTGTCCCGGCGTTTTTAGTGAGGGTACTTCCAGCTTCCCTGCGTTGGCTGATCTGAGTGCGCGGGTTCAATCATACTTGCAAGATATGGGGGAGCCATATATTATATTATATATTATATTATCTTATCTTGCCTATTGATATTGCCCTAACATTTTAAATATATATACTGTAGTTAATTGAAATATAGTTGTTATATGGTATCCACACAAATGCCTCTTGTCAATCGTTCCTGTTAAAGGGGAAGTTATTAGGACTAGTCCTTACCCGTTGTGAGATATTTGCCCCCGTGAAGGGTACTGCGCCCGGGTGCGTTTGTAATTGACTAATAAATTAATTAATAATCATTAATGTGTCAAATCATATGGTCAATGCCTGTGTGAAAAGTGGGAGTGATTGGTGCAGGCAGTAAGGAGTTACGGCACTGTTTCTGACAGACACACACACACACACACACACACACACACACACACACACACACGGACACACACACACTCAGACATTCGGTTAATTATAGTATGATTACACTCTAGGGGTTCCTCCTGCCCCCTCATTAAGCGGGAGGTGGCGTAGTCAGGCTCTTTACCAGTTACTACACAAACAAAAAAGCATTGTGAATTGTCTGGAACCTGTGGCTCAGTGTGTTAGAACGTTGCCACATGATTGGGACATGGTGAGTTCAAACCCCACTCAACTCTTCATTCAAGACCGATTTCAGAAGAAGAAAACAAACAAAAAAGCAGTGCAAATAGTCTGGAATCAGTGGCTCAGTGTGTTAGAATGCAACCACATGATTGGGAGATGGTGAGTTCAAACCACACTCAACTCTTTACTTTCAAGACCGATTTCAGAAGAAGAAAACAAACAAAAAAGCAGTGAGAATTGTCTGGAACCAGTGGCTCAGTGTTAGAATGCAGCCAAATGATCGGGAGATGTTGAGTTCAAGCCCCACTCAACTCTTTACTTTCAAGACCGATTTCAGAAGAAGAAAACAAACAAAAAAGCAGTGTGAATTGTCAGGACCCACTGGCTCAGTGTGTTAGAACGCTGCCACATGATCTGGAGATGGTTGGTTCATAAATCAGATGATATCCGTAGAATACCTAGTAGAAGTGTGCTGGTTCAAACCTGACATACATCTAGTAGGTGGTGCTGGTTCAAATCAGCAACACCTAGAGTAGGATTGTCCCAGTGGATAAATCAGATAATATCCATATAATACCTAGTAGGATGGTTCTGGTTCAAATCACCAACACCTAGAGTAGGTGTGGCCCAGCGGATAAATCAGATAATATCTGTATAATACCTTGTAGGATGGTGCTGGTTCAAATCACCAACACCTAGAGTAGGCGTGTCCCAGTGGATTAATCATCAGATGATATCCATAGAATACCTAGTAGGAAGGTGCTGGTTCAAATCACCAACACCTAGAGTAAGGGCAGACCAGGTTAGATAGGGGGAGAATAGTTCAAGGTTCAGATAAAGTGGGGCATGGTTGGGGTTGAGGTGGTCAGGTAGAGTAGGTGTGGGGGTGTCAGGTAGGTGGAGAGTAGGTCAGGGGTCAGGTAGGAGGAGGGTAGTGGGGTCAGGTAGGAGGAGAGTAGTGGGGTCAGGTAGGAGGATAGTAGTGGGGTCAGGTAGGAGGAGAGTAGGGCGGTCAGGTAGGAGGAGAGTAGGGCGGTCAGGTAGGAGGAGAGTAGGGCGGTCAGGTAGAAGGAGAGTAGGCGGAGTTCAGTCAGGGGGAGTGTAGGGGTGGTGGTCAGGTAGGAGGAGAGTAGGCGAGGAGGGATCAGGTAGCAGGAGAGTAGTGGTTGCATGCAGGGGCAGAGTAGATAGGGGAGGGGCCAGGCAGGAGGAGAGTAGGTAGGGTAGGGGGCAGGCAGGGGCAGAGTAGGGAGGGGAGGGGCCAGGCATGGGCAGTGAAGCCCGGGAGGGTCTTTCTGATTTATTTTAAATAATTACTACAAATAAAACGAAAATCACTCCGAGACCATGGGCTATAGTCCATTGTCTCGAGTGATTTTTTTACTTGCCATACCCTGCCATTGAGCCCCATTATAAATTTCTCAAATTTGAAAGCACTATATTTCTAAAACTATGACACCTTTCAAAGATTCCTTTTCAGGCAAACATGTCCACCGTAAGATGAACCTAAGTAGGCTAGAATGGGGTTGCTAGGTGTAAGTATGTAGGACTAGTAGCATGCCAAAGTTTGTGCTATTGCCATAGAGAATGCATTGGGTGTTTAAGTTAAATAACTCAGAAACTATAAAACATTTCAAAGTAAAACGTTCCAGCATGTGTCTCAACAGTAAGCTGAATAATAAAAAGTGTGAATGGAGTTTCTAGATGAAAGTGATTTTTGACGTGCCAATGTCTGCCATTGAGCCCCATTGTAAATTTGAAAGCACTATATTTCTAAAACTATATGAAACATTTCAAATATTCCTTTTCAGGCAAACATGTCCACCGTAAGATGACTAGTAGGGTCATTCTCACGAAACCAATGAAATACCATGTTTCTCATCCTCCGCAACACCCATTCTCATACGCCGCTATACTTTTAAGCATGTTGCGGTAGAGAGAACGTCTGTTTCGGTAATGATAATTTAATGTCAGACTATATTTTTAAATAAATCATGTTTATTTTTAAATCAACTATTAATATAAATATTATTCATTAACTAGATATTTTCTTTATTTCCTGTTTCATAAAAATAAAGCTTTAGAGCAAAGACTAGGCTTACAAAATTCAGAGAGAAATCTGCTGCTAACGCTTTCTATGAAGACCATGCCTATAATACATTATAAAAACTATAATGCACTATAATCTATTTATAATATGGCATAATTGTATGACATGTCAAGTAACATTATACAGTACTTAATTGTTGGACACTCACTGAATTTTTGAATTTTTCTTTTATCCTCGTTTTTCATCATTTTGGACCAGGGGTTATAGCCCATATCGTACGGCATACTATAGCACGCCGTTTTTCATCATTTTGGACCAGGGGTTATAGCCCATATCGTACGGCATACTATAGCACGCCGTTTTTCATAATTTTCGAGGATTCGAAAAAAATGCAAAAAACGATGGGTTATAGCCCATCGTTTTTTGAATTTTTGAAGAAAAACAATATCCTCGTTTTTCATCATTTTGTACCATGGGCTATAACCCATATCATACTGCATACTATAGCATGCCGTTTTTCATCATTTTTGAGGATTTGAAAAAAATGAAAAAACAATGGGTTATAGCCCATCGTTTTTTGAATTTTTGGAGAAAAAAGAAAATCCTCGTTTTTCATCATTTTTGACCATGGGCTATAGCCCATATCGTACGACATACTATAGCACGCCGTTTTTCATAATTTTTGAGGATTAAAAAAAACAAAAAAACAATGGGTTATAGCCCATTGTTTTTTGAATTTTTGATTTTTTTAAAAAATATCCTCGTTTTTCATCATTTTGGACCATGGGCTATAGCCTACCTGGCCAACCCATCGGTCCCACGCGTCGTCCCTCTGAGTAAGGACCCTGTCTTCTCCTCCACAGCGGATAAAGAAGCCTCAAAGGTCAACAAATGGCTGCACGGCCACATGTGCTTCGTGGCCAAGGCTGTCAACGCTGGAGCTCTCCTACAGGGATCTGCAGAGAGGCTCCTGTCTGACATGGGGAACACGTCCACACCAGAGGACCTGGCTGAACTCTGCCGCCTCAACCACGAGATGGCGTCCCTGCAGTGTGAGATAGCGGAGCACACAGGGAAGGCCCTTGTGTCCTCCGTCCTGCAGGAGAGAATGAGATGGGTCAACCTAGCCCCCCTGTCAGACTCCGTCAAGAAGGACATGGTGGGAGCCCTCATCTCCCCTGAGAGCCTGTTCCACGGGGTCCTAGAGAAAATGTCCGTATCCATCCAACAGGCCGAGACCTCCAATAAAACAATGAAGGCTCTCTAACCTTTGGCTGCCCAGGCCTCTTCCAACCGCCCTAGCAAGGCTAAGAAGGCGCCATGGAAGCCCAAGAGGGACAACAAAGGACCACCCAGGAGCCAGGACCGTGGCGGGGAAAGACCATCGCAGCGGGGACGTCCCAAAACAAGAGACGACAACCGCCGCTCTCCCCCGCCCTACAAGAAGGACGTTCCCAGAGGACGTGGCTATGGGAAGCGTAAGTGATGTGCCCGGCCGGGTCCAGAGGGGGGTCAGTTCAGAGTTCAGCGCAGAGAGTAGTGGTCCCGGACCTCACTCTCGGACCGCAACCCAAACGTTTCAGAGGGGATGTACATGCAGCTGCTGCCTCTGTACAAACCCCTCAAAAAAGTGTTGTTATGTGCAATTCACATGTGTCTGTTCTAATTTCAATAAAGAAACACAAAAAAACACAAAAAACAACCATGAAACGAACACTGAAGGGCATAGGCCCATATGTGGGAGGCATAACCCACTCTGTGACAGCATTAGCCCAGGCCCAGGCCACTAGAGAGAACCAGAGCCTCACGGACAGAATCTCCCCCGAGAACAGGGGGTCCTCTGTCACGTCACCTAGCTCAGTGGCAGATGCACAGGTCTTCCCCGTGGGTCATGCACACTATAGCAACAGGATACAGGCTCCAATTTGCCTCGAAACCGCCCACCTTCGAGAAGATTATTTTCTCGAGAGCGAGCGGAGAGGCGGTGCACATTCTGCAGGAGGAAATCCTTTCCCTCCTACAGAAAGGCGCCATTTCAGAGGTCTCTGCCAACCAGTCTCTCAACGGGTTTTATTCCCGCTATTTCCTGGTGAAAAAGAAGGGGGGGCGGCAGACTCGCCACAGGAGGTGCTGTTGCACACACACCAAGTGCTCAGCCACCTCCACTCTCTCGGGTTTCAAATCAACCAAGAGAAGAGCATGTTAATTCCGACATAGTCTATAGACTTTATAGGTATAACACTAGACTCGATCTCTTTCACAGCTCGCCCGAGCCAAGAGAGAATAGAGGCAATAATACATTCCACGGCATCATTCAAGAGGGATCGTTCGATTCCTTTTCATGCATGCCTCCGGATGGCGGGGCTTATGGCCTCAGTGGTTCACATAATCCGCCTAGCCAGGCTGAATATGAGACCTTTTCAACGGTGGATGAATGCTTTATGCATACCTATGCACCGTCGCCACCAGAGGGTAACAGTGACGTCACAATGCGAGCTGGCCCTGAAATGGTGGACAGACAGACGGGCTCTCTCAGAGGGCGTCCCTATGGGCAGACCTCTGACCAGGAAAGTCATCACCACAGACGCCAGCATCACTGACACTGGAGGGCATTACAACCAGAGGGATGTGGACAGAACAACTACGGTCCTGCCACATCAACTATCTGGAGCTGAGGGATTTCGAACCGCGCATCCGAGATTGTCACGTCCTGGTCAGGACGGACAACACACACATCAACAAGCAAGGGGGACTCAGGTCCCCTCGCTTACATCAGCTGGCTCAGAGACTCACGATGTGGTGCGACGCTCGTCTACTATCCATCACAGCGTGTCACGTCCCGGGTGTTCTAAACACAGGGGCGGACCTGCTGTCCAGAGGACCCCTCTGCTACGCAGACTGGTCGTTACATCCCCAGGTAGCGAACCAGATCTGGGACAGGTTCGGGACACCCGAGGTGGACCTGTTTGCCTCAGAGCAGGACACGAAGTGTCCTCTCTTCTTCGCCATGGGAGGACCATCGACATTGGGGCTAGACGCTCTAGCACACCAATGGCCCAGGTCCCTCCTCTACGCCTTTCCCCCACTGAGTCTCATTCTTCCAACTCTGGACAGAGTGAGGACTCGGGGTCTGACGGTACTACTAGTAGCACCAGCCTGGGGCGTCTGGAGGACGGAGATAGCTCCCCTCCTCTACAGCCAACCATGGCAGCTCCCTCTACAAGCGGATCTTCTCACACAAGCGGGACGAGAAATCTTCCACCCTTGCCCCAAGGACCTAGACCTATGGGTCTGGCCCGTGAGAGGCTAATGCTGACTGAGGCCGGTCTCCCTCTGAATGTTGTCGCAACAATTCAGAAGGCCAGAGCCCAGTCAACAATGACTGGCTACGAAACAGCCTGGAGCGTGTTCGAGCAGTGGTGCTCAGAACGACCTAACCAGGTTATGCCATTCCAAGCTTCAGTAGTTGACGTCCTGACATTCCTGCAGGAGTTCCTAGACAGAGGTCTAGGCCTCTCCTCAGTGAAAACCCACTTAGCAGCCATCTCGGCCTGCCATGTGGGCATTAACGACCAGACAGTATGGAGACATCCTCTGGTAAAACAGTTTGTGAAGGGCGTACGCAGGGTACACAGGGTCAAAAGGCCCCTGGTCCCCTCTTAGGATCTGTCTCTAGTCCTCAGGGCTCTAACCAATGAGCCCTTCGAGCCACTGCAGACGGCTGACCTAAAATGTCTTACTCTAAAGACAGCCCTCCTAGTCGCCCTGACGACCGCTAAGAGGGTCAGCAATCTACACGCACTTTCGACCACTCCAGAGTGCATGAGATTCGACGACAGGTCAACCAAGGTCACCATTAAAGCAAACCCAGCCTTCTTAGTTCTTACCAAAGAACGCTTTCTCAGTTTGCGTACCGGTGGATCTACAGGCTTTCCACCCCCCTCCCTTCGCTACTGAAGAGGACAGGAGGCTGAACTACCTTTGTCCAGTAAGAGCGCTCCGCACTTACATGGACTGAACAGGCCACTCAAGGATAGGTCATCAACTGTTCATATCCTGGGGTGACAGAACCATGGGAAAACCTGTCACAAAGGTTACTATCTCAAACTGGATAGTGCAGGCCATTCGCCTGGCCTACACCACTCAGGGAGTGGATGGAACCCCCGCTAACGCTAAAGGCTCATTCCACAAGAGGCATGGCAGCATCCTGGGCACTCCACAAGGGTGTCTCAATCCAGGATGTCTGCACAGCGGCAAGCTGGTCCTCCTCCTCGACCTTCACCACATACTATAACCTAGATGTGGCAGTGCCCTCTTTAGCGCATGCGGTCTTGGGAGCTGCCGCACCATAAATGGACTCTGATCAAGTCCATCCCACAAGAGCTCTAGAGGAAATGAGGCAACGCACCTCCTCCCTCTATAAAACCCAGGCTGCCAGGCTGTTTATCTCCAGCCCTTAGTTACCCCCAAGTCCTAAGACTCACTGATTAGTGCAGGATACGGGAGTTCATGAGGTCCCATAGTGCGAAGTATTTGCCCCTACCGTACGGCATACTATAGCACGCCGTTTTTCATCATTTTTGAGGATTAAAAAAAACAAAAAAAACATGGGTTATAGCCCATCGTTTTTTGATTTTTTGAAAAAAAAATTATCCTCATTTTTCATCATTTTTGACCAACCCGCTCAGTGGCCTTGTGGTTAGAGTGTCCGCCCTGAGACTGGGAGGTCGGGGTTCGATCCCCGGCCGGGTCATACCAAAGACTCTAAAAATGGGACCCAGTGCCAGGCACTGGGTCCCATTTTTAGCCTCCCTGTTTGACACTCAGCATCAAGGGTTGGATTGGGGGTAAGTCCCTGCGACATACTAGCGTCATGTCCAGGGGGTGTACTTGTAAATCAAGCTGCCTCGCGCTACAGAAACAGGAGATAGGCTCCTGGCCTATGGGCCTCATGGCTCGGCAAGCCTACTTACTTACTGAGCAATAGCCGGCTATTAGACGTGCGTCTAAAAATGGGATAAAAAACGTCTAAAAATAGACACGTCTATTTTTAGACGTGTTTTAAAAAACATGGGTTATAGCCCATCGTTTTTTGAATTTTAGATTTTCTTTTAACCTCGTTTTTCATCATTTTTGAACATGGGCTACAGCCCCTACCGTACGGCATACTATAGCACGCCGTTTTTCATCATTTTTGAGGATTTGAAAAAAAATTCAAAAAACATGGGTTATAGCCCATAGTTTTTAGATTTTTAGATTTTTTTTTTAATCCTCGTTTTTCATCATTTTTGACCATCCCACTGAGCAATAGCCGTACGGCATACTGTAGCACGCCGTTTTTCATCATTTTTGAGGATTTGAAAGAAATGAAAAACAAAAACAAAAAACATGGGTTATAGCCCATCGTTTTTTGAAATTTTGAATTATTTTTTGTAACCTCGTTTTTCATCATTTTTGAACATGGGCTATAGCCCCTACCGTACGGCATACTATAGCACGCCGTTTTTCATCATTTTTGAGGATTAAAAAAAACAAAAACAAAAAAACATGGGTTATAGCCCATTGTTTTTTGATTTTTGTTACATAATCGGGGATTATATATATTTATGAGATGATAACCTGATGATTGTATTTATATATATATATATATATATTATATGATAACGTGGTTATGCTTATATATATATATATATATATATATATATATATATATATACTTATAATATATCGTGAATAGGTTGCATTGTACAGAGTGCTGATCAACACTTTCAGTCACAGGTCTGATCTGCTGTGGTGCGTGGAGGCGGAGACCCATCAACCTGTCTGCCCACCCCCTCGTCACCAGGAGCCAATCCGCGCTCGGAGGACCGACCTGGGAAGACTACTTAGCAGCACCTGTGACATGCAATCATTGGCAGTGTCTCTCAGTTTCCCCATACTGAGAGCACGCTGTCCAGAGGAGCTAGGGAAAGCTCAACATCATGAAACTGTGTATAAGCGTAAGCCAGGGGCAATATCTGTGTGGAGCCCCTGAGCTGACTCTATGTTTCTGTGTCTGTACAAGCGTAGGCCAGGGGCTATATCTGTGTGGAGCCCCTGAGCTGATTCTGTGACATTGTGCTAAAGATACAACTGATTATAATTATATATCTATATGTAGAGATATAGATTATATAATATAATATAATATACGGCGTATGGGAGCGTACCTTTTTGTAAATCTTTGTTAGGCAGTAGCTAGGGTAGACAGCTTAGATAGTTTGAACTTGTGTAACCCCTCTTTTCCTTTTTATTGGTTAGAGTTAGGTCAGAGTGTTGTGTGACTTTAGCATAGGGCTAGATAGTTTTGATTGTTTTATTAGTTGCCCTATACAGCCTGTCTTTGTGTTGAATTTGAAAGCTACTGTTATTATATACTTTTTCACAATAACGTTGAATAAACAACAACTCTTATGCCAGCTGTGTTGCATCCTCTTCTTATACCCCTAGACATACAAAGGGGAATGTAAAAATTTGATTTTTTTTTTAATCCTAGTTTTTCATCATTTTTGACCATCCCACTGAGCAATAGCCGGCTATTAGACGTGCGTCTAAAAATGGGATAAAAACTTCTAAAAATAGATGTCTAAAAAACGTCTAAAAATAGACGTCTAAAACACGTCTATTTTTAGACGTGTTTTAGACGTCTATTTTTAGACGTTTTTTATCCCATTTTAGACGCTCGTCTAATAGCCCATATCGTACGGCATACTGTAGCACGCCGTTTTTCATCATTTTTGAGGATTTGAAAAAAATGAAAAGAAAAAAAACATGGATTATAGCCCATCGTTTTTTGAATTTTTGAAAAAAAGATTAACCTCGTTTTTCATCATTTTTGAACATGGGCTATAGCCCCTACCGTACGGCATACTATAGCACGCCGTTTTTCTACATTTTTGAGGATTTAAAAAAAAAAAAAAAAAAAAAAAAACATGGGTTATAGCCCATCGTTTTTTGAATTTAAAAAAAAAGAAATTACCTCGTTTTTCATCATTTTTGACCATGGGCTATAGCCCATACCGTACGGCATACTATAGCACGCCATTTCTTCATCATTCTTGAGGATTTGAAAAAAATGAAAAAAGAGAAAAAAAACATGGGTTATAGCCCATAGTTTTTCGAATTTTTGAAATGTTTTTGTTAACCTCGTTTTTCATCATTTTTGACCATCCCACTGAGCAATAGCCGTACGGCATACTGTAGCACGCCGTTTTTCATCATTTTTGAGGATTTGAAAGAAATGAAAAACAAAAACAAAAAACATGGGTTATAGCCCATCGTTTTTTGAATTTTTGAATTATTTTTTGTAACCTCGTTTTTCATCATTTTTGAACATGGGCTATAGCCCCTACCGTACGGCATACTATAGCACGCCGTTTTTCATCATTTTTGAGGATTAAAAAAAACAAAAACAAAAAAACATGGGTTATAGCCCATTGTTTTTTGATTTTTGTTACATAATCGGGGATTATATATATTTATGAGATGATAACCTGATGATTGTATTTATATATATATATATATTATATGATAACGTGGTTATGCTTATATATATATATATATATATATATATATATATATATATATATATATATACTTATAATATATCGTGAATAGGTTGCATTGTACAGAGTGCTGATCAACACTTTCAGTCACAGGTCTGATCTGCTGTGGTGCGTGGAGGCGGAGACCCATCAACCTGTCTGCCCACCCCCTCGTCACCAGGAGCCAATCCGCGCTCGGAGGACCGACCTGGGAAGACTACTTAGCAGCACCTGTGACATGCAATCATTGGCAGTGTCTCTCAGTTTCCCCATACTGAGAGCACGCTGTCCAGAGGAGCTAGGGAAAGCTCAACATCATGAAACTGTGTATAAGCGTAAGCCAGGGGCAATATCTGTGTGGAGCCCCTGAGCTGACTCTATGTTTCTGTGTCTGTACAAGCGTAAGGCCAGGGGCTATATCTGTGTGGAGCCCCTGAGCTGATTCTGTGACATTGTGCTAAAGATACAACTGATTATAATTATATATCTATATGTAGAGATATAGATTATATAATATAATATAATATACGGCGTATGGGAGCGTACCTTTTTGTAAATCTTTGTTAGGCAGTAGCTAGGGTAGACAGCTTAGATAGTTTGAACTTGTGTAACCCCTCTTTTCCTTTTTATTGGTTAGAGTTAGGTCAGAGTGTTGTGTGACTTTAGCATAGGGCTAGATAGTTTTGATTGTTTTATTAGTTGCCCTATACAGCCTGTCTTTGTGTTGAATTTGAAAGCTACTGTTATTATATACTTTTTCACAATAACGTTGAATAAACAACAACTCTTATGCCAGCTGTGTTGCATCCTCTTCTTATACCCCTAGACATACAAAGGGGAATGTAAAAATTTGATTTTTTTTTTAATCCTAGTTTTTCATCATTTTTGACCATCCCACTGAGCAATAGCCGGCTATTAGACGTGCGTCTAAAAATGGGATAAAAACTTCTAAAAAACGTCTAAAAATAGACGTCTAAAACACGTCTATTTTAGACGTGTTTTAGACGTCTATTTTTAGACGTTTTTTATCCCATTTTAGACGCTCGTCTAATAGCCCATATCGTACGGCATACTGTAGCACGCCGTTTTTCATCATTTTTGAGGATTTGAAAAAAATGAAAAGAAAAAAAACATGGATTATAGCCCATCGTTTTTTGAATTTTTGAAAAAAAGATTAACCTCGTTTTTCATCATTTTTGAACATGGGCTATAGCCCCTACCGTACGGCATACTATAGCACGCCGTTTTTCTACATTTTTGAGGATTAAAAAAAAAACAAAAAAAAAAAAAAACATGGGTTATAGCCCATCGTTTTTTGAATTTAAAAAAAAAGAAATTACCTCGTTTTTCATCATTTTTGACCATGGGCTATAGCCCATACCGTACGGCATACTATAGCACGCCATTTCTTCATCATTCTTGAGGATTTGAAAAAAATGAAAAAAGAAAAAAAAAACATGGGTTATAGCCCATAGTTTTTCGAATTTTTGAAATGTTTTTGTTAACCTCGTTTTTCATCATTTTTGAACATGGGCTATAGCCCCTACCGTACGGCATACTATAGCACGCCGTTTTTCATCATTTTTGAGGATTTGAAAAAAATCCAAAAATTCAAAAAACATGCATTATAGCCCATCGTTTTTTTTATTTTTATTTTTATTTTTAACCTCGTTTTTCATCATTTTTGAACATGGGGTATAGCCCCTACCGTACGGCATACTATAGAACGCAGATTTTCATAATTTTTGAGGATTTGAAAAAAAATCAAAAATTCAAAAAACATGGGTTATAGCCCATCGTTTTTAGATTTTTTTTTTAATCCTCGTTTTTCAACATTTTTGACCATCCCACTGAGCAATAGCCGGCTATTAGACGTGCGTCTAAAAATGGGTTAAAAAACGTCTAAAAATAGACGTCTAAAACACGTCTATTTTTAGACGTGTTTTAGACGTCTATTTTTAGACGTTTTTTATCCCATTTTTAGACGCTCGTCTAATAGCCCATATCGTACGGCATACTGTAGCACGCCGTTTTTCATCATTTTTGAGGATTTGAAAAAAAAAAACAAAAAAAACATGGGTTATAGCCCATCGTTTTTTGAATTTTTGAAAAAAGAATTTACCTCGTTTTTCATCATTTTTGAACATGGGCTATAGCCCCTACCATACGGCATACTATAGCACGCCATTTCTTCATCATTCTTGAGGATTTGAAAAAAAAGAAAAAAAAAAAAAAAACATGGGTTATAGCCCATAGTTTTTCGAATTTTTGAAATGTTTTTGTTAACCTCGTTTTTCATAATTTTTGAACATGGGCTATAGCCCCTACCGTACGGCATACTATAGCACGCCGTTTTTCATCATTTTTGAGGATTTGAAAAAAAATCTAAATTTTAAAAAACATGCGTTATAGCCCATCGTTTTTTGAATTTTTGAAAAAAGAAATTAACCTTGTTTTTCATCATTTTTTAACATGGGCTATAGCCCCTACCGTACGGCATACTATAGAACGCAGTTTTTCATCATTTTTGAGGATTTGAAAAAAAATCAAAAATTCAAAAAACATGGGTTTTTTGGGCCCATCGTTTTTTGATTTTTTTTGAATCCTCGTTTTTCATCATTTTTGACCATCCCACTGAGCAATAGCCGACTATTAGACGTGCGTCTAAAAATGGGATAAAAAACGTCTAAAAATAGACATCTAAAACACGTCTATTTTTAGACGTGTTTTAGACGTCTATTTTTAGACGTTTTTTATCCCATTTTAGACGCTCGTCTAATAGCCCATATCGTACGGCATACTGTAGCACGCCGTTTTTCATCATTTTTGAGGATTTGAAAAAAATGAAAAGAAAAAAAACATGGATTATAGCCCATCGTTTTTAGAATTTTTGAAAAAAAGATTAACCTCGTTTTTCATCATTTTTGAACATGGGCTATAGCCCCTACCGTACGGCATACTATAGCACGCCGTTTTTCTACATTTTTGAGGATTAAAAAAAAAAAAAAAAAAAAAAAAAACATGGGTTATAGCCCATCGTTTTTTGAATTTAAAAAAAAAGAAATTACCTCGTTTTTCATCATTTTTGACCATGGGCTATAGCCCATACCGTACGGCATACTATAGCACGCCATTTCTTCATCATTCTTGAGGATTTGAAAAAAAAGAAAAAAGAAAAAAAAAACATGGGTTATAGCCCATAGTTTTTCGAATTTTTGAAATGTTTTTGTTAACCTCGTTTTTCATCATTTTTGAACATGGGCTATAGCCCCTACCGTACGGCATACTATAGCACGCCGTTTTTCATCATTTTTGAGGATTTGAAAAAAATCCAAAAATTCAAAAAACATGCATTATAGCCCATCGTTTTTTTTTTTTTTTTTTTTTTTTTTAACCTCGTTTTTCATCATTTTTGAACATGGGGTATAGCCCCTACCGTACGGCATACTATAGAACGCAGATTTTCATAATTTTTGAGGATTTGAAAAAAAATCAAAAATTCAAAAAACATGGGTTATAGCCCATCGTTTTTAGATTTTTTTTTTAATCCTCGTTTTTCAACATTTTTGACCATCCCACTGAGCAATAGCCGGCTATTAGACGTGCGTCTAAAAATGGGTTAAAAAACGTCTAAAAATAGACGTCTAAAACACGTCTATTTTTAGACGTGTTTTAGACGTCTATTTTTAGACGTTTTTTATCCCATTTTTAGACGCTCGTCTAATAGCCCATATCGTACGGCATACTGTAGCACGCCGTTTTTCATCATTTTTGAGGATTTGAAAAAAAAAACAAAAAAAACATGGGTTATAGCCCATCGTTTTTTGAATTTTTGAAAAAAGAATTTACCTCGTTTTTCATCATTTTTGAACATGGGCTATAGCCCCTAACATACGGCATACTATAGCACGCCATTTCTTCATCATTCTTGAGGATTTGAAAAAAAAGAAAAAAAAAAAAAAAACATGGGTTATAGCCCATAGTTTTTCGAATTTTTGAAATGTTTTTGTTAACCTCGTTTTTCATAATTTTTGAACATGGGCTATAGCCCCTACCGTACGGCATACTATAGCACGCCGTTTTTCATCATTTTTGAGGATTTGAAAAAAAATCTAAATTTAAAAAAACATGCGTTATAGCCCATCGTTTTTTGAATTTTTGAAAAAAGAAATTAACCTCGTTTTTCATCATTTTTTAACATGGGCTATAGCCCCTACCGTACGGCATACTATAGAACGCAGTTTTTCATCATTTTTGAGGATTTGAAAAAAAATCAAAAATTCAAAAAACATGGGTTTTTTGGGCCCATCGTTTTTTGATTTTTTTTGAATCCTCGTTTTTCATCATTTTTGACCATCCCACTGAGCAATAGCCGGCTATTAGACGTGCGTCTAAAAATGGGATAAAAAACGTCTAAAAATAGACGTCTAAAACACGTCTATTTTTAGACGTGTTTTAGACGTCTATTTTTAGACGTTTTTTATCCCATTTTTAGACGCTCGTCTAATAGCCCATATCGTACGGCATACTGTAGCACGCCGTTTTTCATCATTTTTGAGGATAAAAAAAAACAAAAAAAACATGGGTTATAGCCCATCGTTTTTTGAATTTTTGAAGAAAAAAAATTACCTCGTTTTTCATCATTTTTGAACATGGGCTATAGCCCCTACCATACGGCATACTATAGCACGCCATTTCTTCATCATTCTTGAGGATTTGAAAAAAAAAAAAAAGAAACAAAAAAAATATGGGTTATTGCCCATAGTTTTTCGAATTTTTGAAATGTTTTTGTTAACCTGGTTTTTCATCATTTTTGAACATGGGCTATAGCCCCTACCGTACGGCATACTATAGCACGCCGTTTTTCTACATTTTTGAGGATTTTAAAAAAATTAAAAAATTAAAAAAACATGCGTTATAACCCATCGTTTTTCGATTTTTTTGATTTTTTTTTTAATCCTCGTTTTTCATCATTTTTGACCATCCCACTGAGCAATAGCCGGCTATTAGACGTGCGTCTAAAAATGGGATAAAAAACGTCTAAAAATAGACGTCTAAAACACGTCTATTTTTAGACGTGTTTTAGACGTCTATTTTTAGACGTTTTTTATCCCATTTTTAGACGCTCGTCTAATAGCCCATATCGTACGGCATACTGTAGCACGCCGTTTTTCATCATTTTTGAGGATAAAAAAAAAAACAAAAAAACATGGGTTATAGCCCATCGTTTTTTGAATTTTTGAAGAAAAAAAAAATACCTCGTTTTTCATCATTTTTGAACATGGGCTATAGCCCCTACCGTACGGCATACTATAGCACGCCGTTTTTCTACATTTTTGAGGATTTGAAAAAAAGTTCAAAAATTCAAAAAACATGCGTTATAGCCCATCGTTTTTTGAATTAAAAAAAAAAAAAATTACCTCGTTTTTCATAATTTTTGAACATGGGCTATAGCCCCTACCGTACGGCATACTATAGAACGCAGTTTTTTATCATTTTTGAGGATTTGAAAATAAATCTAAAATTCAAAAAACATGGGTTATAGCCCATCGTTTTTAGATTTTTTTGATATTTCTTTTAATCCTCGTTTTTCATCATTTTTGACCATCCCACTGAGCAATAGCCGGCTATTAGACGTGCGTCTAAAAATGGGATAAAAAACGTCTAAAAATAGATGTCTAAAAAACGTCTTAAAATAGACGTCTAAAACACGTCTATTTTTAGACGTGTTTTAGACGTCTATTTTTAGACGTTTTTTATCCCATTTTTAGACGCTCGTCTAATAGCCCATATCGTACGGCATACTGTAGCACGCCGTTTTTCATCATTTTTGAGGATAAAAAAAAAACATGGGTTATAGCCCATCGTTTTTTGAATTTTTTCAAAAATTCAAAAAACGATGGGCTATAACCCATGTTTTTTTATTAATTAACCTCGTTTTTCATCATTTTTGAACATGGGCTATAGCCCATACCGTACGGCATACTATAGCACGCCGTTTTTCATCATTTTTCATCATTTTTGAGGATTTAAAAAAAAAATCAAAATTTCAAAAAACATGGGTTATAGCCCATCGTTTTTAGAATTTTTGAAAAAAAAAAATAACCTAGTTTTTCATCATTTTTGAACATGGGCTATAGCCCCAACCTTACGGCATACTATAGCACGCCGTTTTTCATCATTTTTGAGGATTTGAAAAAAATTAAAAATTAAAAAAAACATGGGTTATAGCCCATTGTTTTTTGATTTTTTGAAAAAAAAATTAACCTCGTTTTTCATCATTTTTGAACATGGGCTATAGACCCTACCTTACGGCATACTATAGCACGCCGTTTTTCTACATTTTTGAGGATTTGAAAAAATGTTCAAAAATTCAAAAAACATGCGTTATAGCCCATCGTTTTTTGAATTTTTGAAAAAAAAAATTAACCTCGTTTTTCATCATTTTTGAACATGGGCTATAGCCCCTACCGTACGGCATACTATAGAACGCAGTTTTTTATCATTTTTGAGGATTTGAAAATAAATCTAAAATTCAAAAAACATGGGTTATAGCCCATCGTTTTTAGATTTTTTTGATTTTTTTTTTAATCCTCGTTTTTCATCATTTTTGACCATCCCACTGAGCAATAGCCGGCTATTAGACAAGCGTCTAAAAATGGGATAAAAAACGTCTAAAAATAGATGTCTAAAAAACGTCTTAAAATAGACGTCTAAAACACGTCTATTTTTAGACGTGTTTTAGACGTCTATTTTTAGACGTTTTTTATCCCATTGTTAGACGCTCGTCTAATAGCCCATATCGTACGGCATACTGTAGCACGCCGTTTTTCATCATTTTTGAGGATAAAAAAAAAACATGGGTTATAGCCCATCGTTTTTTGAATTTTTTCAAAAATTCAAAAAACGATGGGCTATAACCCATGTTTTTTTATTAATTAACCTCGTTTTTCATCATTTTTGAACATGGGCTATAGCCCATACCGTACGGCATACTATAGCACGCCGTTTTTCATCATTTTTCATCATTTTTGAGGATTTAAAAAAAAAATCAAAATTTCAAAAAACATGGGTTATAGCCCATCGTTTTTAGAATTTTTGAAAAAAAAAAATAACCTAGTTTTTCATCATTTTTGAACATGGGCTATAGCCCCAACCTTACGGCATACTATAGCACGCCGTTTTTCATCATTTTTGAGGATTTGAAAAAAATTAAAAATTAAAAAAAACATGGGTTATAGCCCATTGTTTTTTGATTTTTTGAAAAAAAAATTAACCTCGTTTTTCATCATTTTTGAACATGGGCTATAGACCCTACCTTACGGCATACTATAGCACGCCGTTTTTCTACATTTTTGAGGATTTGAAAAAATGTTCAAAAATTCAAAAAACATGCGTTATAGCCCATCGTTTTTTGAATTTTTGAAAAAAAAAATTAACCTCGTTTTTCATCATTTTTGAACATGGGCTATAGCCCCTACCGTACGGCATACTATAGAACGCAGTTTTTTATCATTTTTGAGGATTTGAAAATAAATCTAAAATTCAAAAAACATGGGTTATAGCCCATCGTTTTTAGATTTTTTTGATTTTTTTTTTAATCCTCGTTTTTCATCATTTTTGACCATCCCACTGAGCAATAGCCGGCTATTAGACAAGCGTCTAAAAATGGGATAAAAAACGTCTAAAAATAGATGTCTAAAAAACGTCTTAAAATAGACGTCTAAAACACGTCTATTTTTAGACGTGTTTTAGACGTCTATTTTTAGACGTTTTTTATCCCATTGTTAGACGCTCGTCTAATAGCCCATATCGTACGGCATACTGTAGCACGCCGTTTTTCATCATTTTTGAGGATAAAAAAAAAACATGGGTTATAGCCCATCGTTTTTTGAATTTTTTCAAAAATTCAAAAAACGATGGGCTATAACCCATGTTTTTTTATTAATTAACCTCGTTTTTCATCATTTTTGAACATGGGCTATAGCCCATACCGTACGGCATACTATAGCACGCCGTTTTTCATCATTTTTCATCATTTTTGAGGATTTAAAAAAAAAAATCAAAATTTCAAAAAACATGGGTTATAGCCCATCGTTTTTAGAATTTTTGAAAAAAAAAATTAACCTAGTTTTTCATCATTTTTGAACATGGGCTATAGCCCCAACCTTACGGCATACTATAGCACGCCGTTTTTCATCATTTTTGAGGATTTGAAAAAAATTAAAAATTAAAAAAAACATGGGTTATAGCCCATTGTTTTTTGATTTTTTGAAAAAAAAATTAACCTCGTTTTTCATCATTTTTGAACATGGGCTATAGACCCTACCTTACGGCATACTATAGCACGCCGTTTTTCATCATTTTTGAGGATTTGAAAAAAAATCTAAATTAAAAAAAACATGGGTTATAGCCCATTGTTTTTTGATTTTTTGAAAAAAAAATTAACCTCGTTTTTCATCATTTTTGAACATGGGCTATAGCCCCTACCGTACGGCATACTATAGCACGCCGTTTTTCATCATTTTTCATCATTTTTGAGGATTTAAAAAAAAATCTAAATTAAAAAAAACATGGGTTATAGCCCATCGTTTTTTGAATTAAAAAAAAAAAGAAAAAAACTCGTTTTTCATCATTTTTGAACATGGGCTATAGCCCCTACCGTACAGCATACTATAGCACGCCGTTTTTCATCATTTTTGAGGATTTGAAAAAAATTCAAAATTTCAAAAAACATGGGTTATAGCCCATTGTTCTTTTAATTTTTGAAAAAATAAATTAACCTCGTTTTTCATCATTTTTGAACATGGGCTATAGCCCCTACCGTACGGCATACTATAGCACGTCGTTTTTCATCATTTTTCATCATTTTTGAGGATTTGAAAAAAATTCAAAATTTCAAAAACATGGGTTATAGCCCATCGTTTTTAGAATTTTTGGAAAAAAAAATTAACCTAGTTTTTCATCATTTTTGAACATGGGCTATAGCCCCTACCTTACGGCATACTATAGCACGCCGTTTTTCATCATTTTTGAGGATTTGAAAAAAATTCAAAATAAAAAAAAAACATCGGTTATAGCCCATTGTTTTTTGATTTTTTGAAAAAAAAAATTACCTCGTTTTTCATCATTTTTGAACATGGGCTATAGCCCCTACCTTACGGCATACTATAGCACGCCGTTTTTCATCATTTTTGAGGATTTGAAAAAAATTCAAAATTAAAAAAAACATGGGTTATAGCCCATTGTTTTTTGATTTTTTGAAAAAAAAATTAACCTCGTTTTTCATCATTTTTGAACATGGGCTATAGCCCCTACCTTACGGCATACTATAGCACGCCGTTTTTCATCATTTTTGAGGATTTGAAAAAAAAATCAAAATAAAAAAAAACATGGGTTATAGCCCATTGTTTTTTTATTTTTTGAAAAAAAAATAACCTCGTTTTTCATCATTTTTGAACATGGGCTATAGCCCCTACCGTACGGCATACTATAGCACGTAGTTTTTCATCATTTTTCATCATTTTTGAGGATTTGAAAAAAATTCAAAATTTCAAAAACATGGGTTATAGCCCATCGTTTTTAGAATTTTTGAAAAAAAAATAACCTCGTTTATCATCATTTTTGAACATGGGCTATAGCCCCTACCTTACGGCATACTATAGCACGCCGTTTTTCATCATTTTTGAGGATTTGAAAAAAATTCAAAATAAAAAAAAACATGGGTTATAGCCCATTGTTTTATGATTTTTTGAAAAAAAAATTAACCTCGTTTTTCATCATTTTTGAACATGGGCTATAGCCCCTACCGTACGGCATACTATAGCACGTAGTTTATCATCATTTTTCATCATTTTTGAGGATTTGAAAAAAAATCAAAATTTCAAAAAAACATGGGTTATAGCCCATCGTTTTTTGAATAAAAAAAAAAAAAAAAAAAACTCGTTTTTCATCATTTTTGAACATGGGCTATAGCCCCTACCGTACGGCATACTATAGCACGCCGTTTTTCATCATTTTTGAGGATTTGAAAAAAATTCAAAATTTCAAAAAACATGGGTTATAGCCCATCGTTCTTTGAATTTTTGAAAAAAGAAATTAACCTCGTTTTTCATCATTTTTTAACATGGGCTATAGCCCCTACCGTACGGCATACTATAGCACGCCGTTTTTCATCATTTTTCATCATTTTTGAGGATTTTTAAAAAAATCAAAATTTCAAAAAACATGGGTTATAGCCCATCGTTTTTTGAATTTTTGAAAAAAAAAATTAACCTCGTTTTTCATCATTTTTGAACATGGGCTATAGCCCCTACCGTACGGCATACTATAGCACGCCGTTTTTCATAATTTTTGAGGATTTGAAAAAAATTCAAAATTTCAAAAAACATGGGTTATAGCCCATTGTTTTTTTTATTTTTGAAAAAAAAATTAACCTAGTTTTTCATCATTTTTGAACATGGGCTATAGCCCCTACCGTACGGCATACTATAGCACGTCGTTTTTCATTATTTTTCATCATTTTTGAGGATTTGAAAAAAAATCTAAATTTCAAAAACATGGGTTATAGCCCATCGTTTTTTGAATTTTTGAAAAAAAGAATTAACCTTGTTTTTCATCATTTTTGAACATGGGCTATAGCCCCTACCGTACGGCATACTATAGCACGCCGTTTTTCATCATTTTTCATAATTTTTGAGGATTTAAAAAAAAATCAAAATTTCAAAAAACATGGATTATAGTCCATCGTTTTTAGAAGTTTTGAAAAAAAAATTAACCTAGTTTTTCATCATTTTTGAACATGGGCTATAGCCCCTACCTTACGGCATACTATAGCACGCCGTTTTTCATCATTTTTGAGGATTTGAAAAAAATTCAAAATAAAAAAAAACATGGGTTATAGCCCATTGTTTTTTGATTAAAAAAAAAAAAGAATTACCTAGTTTTTCATCATTTTTGAACATGGGCTATAGCCCCTACCTTACGGCATACTATAGCACGCCGTTTTTCATCATTTTTGAGGATTTGAAAAAAATTCAAAATAAAAAAAAACATGGGTTATAGCCCATTGTTTTTTGATTAAAAAAAAAAAAGAATTACCTAGTTTTTCATCATTTTTGAACATGGGCTATAGCCCCTACCTTACGGCATACTATAGCACGCCGTTTTTCATCATTTTTGAGGATTTGAAAAAAATTCAAAATAAAAAAAAACATGGGTTATAGCCCATTGTTTTTTGATTTTTTGAAAAAAAAATTAACCTCGTTTTTCATCATTTTTGAACATGGGCTATAGCCCCTACCGTACGGCATACTATAGCACGCCGTTTTTCATCATTTTTCATCATTTTTGAGGATTTTTTTAAAAATCTAAATTTAAAAAAACATGGGTTATAGCCCATCGTTTTTTGAATAAAAAAAAAAAAAAAAAAAATCGTTTTTCATCATTTTTGAACATGGGCTATAGCCCCTACCGTACGGCATACTATAGCACGCCGTCTTTCATCATTTTTGAGGATTTGAAAAAATTTCAAAATTTCAAAAAACATGGGTTATAGCCCATTGTTCTTTTAATTTTTGAAAAAATAAATTAACCTCGTTTGTCATCATTTTTGAACATGGGCTATAGCCCCTACCATACGGCATACTATAGCACGTCGTTTTTCATCATTTTTCATCATTTTTGAGGATTTGAAAAAAATTCAAAATTTCAAAAACATGGGTTATAGCCCATCGTTTTTAGAATTTTTGAAAAAAAAAATTGCCTTGTTTATCATCATTTTTGAACATGGGCTATAGCCCCTACCGTACGGCATACTATAGCACGTCGTTTTTCATCATTTGAGGATTTGAAAAAAATTCAAAATTTCAAAAAACATGGGTTATAGCCCATCATTTTTAGAAATTTTGAAAAAAAAAATTAACCTAGTTTTTCATCATTTTTGAACATGGGCTATAGCCCCTACCTTACGGCATACTATAGCACGCCGTTTTTCATCATTTTTGAGGATTTGAAAAAAATTCAAAATAAAAAAAAACATGGGTTATAGCCCATCATTTTTAGAAATTTTGAAAAAAAAATTAACCTCGTTTTTCATCATTTTTGAACATGGGCTATAGCCCCTACCTTACGGCATACTATAGCACGCCGTTTTTCATCATTTTTGAGGATTTGAAAAAAAATCAAAATAAAAAAAAACATGGGTTATAGCCCATTGTTTTTTGATTTTTTGAAAAAAAAATTAACCTCGTTTTTCATCATTTTTGAACATGGGCTATAGCCCCTACCGTACGGCATACTATAGCACGTCGTTTTTCATCATTTTTGAGGATTTGAAAAAAATTCAAAATTAAAAAAAACATGGGTTATAGCCCATTGTTTTTTGATTTTTTGAAAAAAAAATTAACCTCGTTTTTCATCATTTTTGAACATGGGCTATAGCCCCTACCGTACGGCATACTATAGCACGCCGTTTTTCATCATTTTTGAGGATTTGAAAAAAATTCAAAAAAAAAAAAAACATGGGTTATAGCCCATTGTTTTTTGATTTTTTGAAAAAAAAATTAACCTCGTTTTTCATCATTTTTGAACATGGGCTATAGCCCCTACCGTACGGCATACTATAGCACGCCGTTTTTCATCATTTTTGAGGATTTGAAAAAAATTCAAAAAAAAAAAAAAACATGGGTTATAGCCCATTGTTTTTTGATTTTTTGAAAAAAAAAATAACCTCGTTTTTCATCATTTTTGAACATGGGCTATAGCCCCTACCGTACGGCATACTATAGCACGCCGTTTTTCATCATTTTTCATCATTTTTGAGGATTTTTAAAAAAATCAAAATTTCAAAAACATGGGTTATAGCCCATCGTTTTTAGAATTTTTGAAAAAAAAAATTAACCTCGTTTTTCATCATTTTTGAACATGGGCTATAGCCCCTACCGTACGGCATACTATAGCACGCCGTTTTTCATCATTTTTCATCATTTTTGAGGATTTTTAAAAAAATCAAAATTTCAAAAACATGGGTTATAGCCCATCGTTTTTAGAATTTTTGAAAAAAAAATATTAACCTCGTTTTTCATCATTTTTGAACATGGGCTATAGCCCCTACCGTACGGCATACTATAGCACGTCGTTTTTCATCATTTGAGGATTTGAAAAAAATTCAAAATTTCAAAAAACATGGGTTATAGCCCATCATTTTTAGAAATTTTGAAAAAAAAAATTAACCTCGTTTTTCATCATTTTTGAACATGGGCTATAGCCCCTACCTTACGGCATACTATAGCACGCCGTTTTTCATCATTTTTGAGGATTTGAAAAAAATTCAAAATTAAAAAAAACATGGGTTATAGCCCATTGTTTTTTGATTTTTTGAAAAAAAAATTTACCTCGTTTTTCATAATTTTTGAACATGGGCTATAGCCCCTACCGTACGGCATACTATAGCACGCCGTTTTTCATCATTTTTCATCATTTTTGAGGATTAAAAAAAAAATCTAAATTTCAAAAACATGGGTTATAGCCCATCGTTTTTTGAATTTTTGAAAAAAAGAATTAACCTTGTTTTTCATCATTTTTGAACATGGGCTATAGCCCCTACCTTACGGCATACTATAGCACGCCGTTTTTCATCATTTTTGAGGATTTGAAAAAAATTCAAAATAAAAAAAAACATGGGTTATAGCCCATTGTTTTTTGATTTTTTGAAAAAAAAAATTACCTCGTTTTTCATCATTTTTGAACATGGGCTATAGCCCCTACCTTACGGCATACTATAGCACGCCGTTTTTCATCATTTTTGAGGATTTGAAAAAAATTAAAAATTAAAAAAAACATGGGTTATAGCCCATTGTTCTTTTAATTTTTGAAAAAATAAATTAACCTCGTTTTTCATCATTTTTGAACATGGGCTATAGCCCCTACCGTACGGCATACTATAGCACGCCGTTTTTCATCATTTTTCATCATTTTTGAGGATTAAAAAAAAAAATCAAAATTTCAAAAAACATGGATTATAGCCCATCGTTTTTAGAAGTTTTGAAAAAAAAAAAAAACCTAGTTTTTCATCATTTTTGAACATGGGCTATAGCCCCTACCTTACGGCATACTATAGCACGCCGTTTTTCATCATTTTTGAGGATTTGAAAAAAATTCAAAATAAAAAAAAACATGGGTTATAGCCCATTGTTTTTTGATTTTTTGGAAAAAAAAATTACCTCGTTTTTCATCATTTTTGAACATGGGCTATAGCCCCTACCTTACGGCATACTATAGCACGCCGTTTTTCATCATTTTTGAGGATTTGAAAAAAATTAAAAATTAAAAAAAACATGGGTTATAGCCCATTGTTTTTTGATTTAAAAAAAAAAATTACCTCGTTTTTCATCATTTTTGAACATGGGCTATAGCCCCTACCGTACGGCATACTATAGCACGCCGTTTTTCATCATTTTTGAGGATTTGAAAAAATTTCAAAATTTCAAAAAACATGGGTTATAGCCCATTGTTCTTTTAATTTTTGAAAAAATAAATTAACCTCGTTTTTCATCATTTTTGAACATGGGCTATAGCCCCTACCGTACGGCATACTATAGCACGTCATTTTTCATCATTTTTCATCATTTTTGAGGATTTGAAAAAAATTCAAAATTTCAAAAACATGGGTTATAGCCCATCGTTTTTAGAATTTTTGGAAAAAAAATTAACCTCGTTTTTCATCATTTTTGAACATGGGCTATAGCCCCTACCGTACGGCATACTATAGCACGTCGTTTTTCATCATTTTTCATCATTTTTGAGGATTTTTAAAAAAATCAAAATTTCAAAAAACATGGGTTATAGCCCATTGTTTTTTGATTAAAAAAAAAAAAATACCTCGTTTTTCATCATTTTTGAACATGGGCTATAGCCCCTACCTTACGGCATACTATAGCACGCCGTTTTTCATCATTTTTGAGGATTTGAAAAAAATTCAAAATAAAAAAAAACATGGGTTATAGCCCATTGTTTTTTGATTTAAAAAATAAATAATTAACCTCGTTTTTCATCATTTTTGAACATGGGCTATAGCCCCTACCGTACGGCATACTATAGCACGCCGTTTTTCATCATTTTTCATCATTTTTGAGGATTTTAAAAAAAATCTAAATTAAAAAAAACATGGGTTATAGCCCATCGTTTTTTGAATTAAAAAAAATAAATAAAAACTCGTTTTTCATCATTTTTGAACATGGGCTATAGCCCCTACCGTACGGCATACTATAGCACGCCGTCTTTCATCATTTTTGAGGATTTGAAAAAATTTCAAAATTTCAAAAAACATGGGTTATAGCCCATTGTTCTTTTAATTTTTGAAAAAATAAATTAACCTCGTTTTTCATCATTTTTGAACATGGGCTATAGCCCCTACCGTACGGCATACTATAGCACGTCGTTTTTCATCATTTTTCATCATTTTTGAGGATTTGAAAAAAATTCAAAATTTCAAAAACATGGGTTATAGCCCATCGTTTTTAGAATTTTTGAAAAAAAAATTAACCTCGTTTATCATCATTTTTGAACATGGGCTATAGCCCCTACCGTACGGCATACTATAGCACGTCGTTTTTCATCATTTGAGGATTTGAAAAAAATTCAAAATTTCAAAAAACATGGGTTATAGCCCCTACCGTACGGCATACTATAGCACGCCGTTTTTCATCATTTTTGAGGATTTGAAAAAAATTCAAAATAAAAAAAACATGGGTTATAGCCCATTGTTTTTTGATTTTTTGAAAAAAAAATTAACCTCGTTTTTCATCATTTTTGAACATGGGCTATAGCCCCTACCGTACGGCATACTATAGCACGCCGTTTTTCATCATTTTTCATCATTTTTGAGGATTTTTTAAAAAATCTAAATTTAAAAAAACATGGGTTATAGCCCATCGTTTTTTGAATAAAATAAATAAATAAAAAACTCGTTTTTCATCATTTTTGAACATGGGCTATAGCCCCTACCGTACGGCATACTATAGCACGCCGTCTTTCATCATTTTTGAGGATTTGAAAAAAATTCAAAATTTCAAAAAACATGGGTTATAGCCCATTGTTCTTTTAATTTTTGAAAAAATAAATTAACCTCGTTTTTCATCATTTTTGAACATGGGCTATAGCCCCTACCGTACGGCATACTATAGCACGCGGTTTTTCATCATTTTTGAGGATTTGAAAAAATTTCAAAATTTCAAAAAACATGGGTTATAGCCCATTGTTCTTTTAATTTTTGAAAAAATAAATTAACCTCGTTTTTCATCATTTTTGAACATGGGCTATAGCCCCTACCGTACGGCATACTATAGCACGTCGTTTTTCATCATTTTTCATCATTTTTCATCATTTTTGAGGATTTGAAAAAAATTCAAAATTTCAAAAACATGGGTTATAGCCCATCGTTTTTAGAATTTTTGAAAAATATATTTAACCTCGTTTTTCATCATTTTTGAACATGGGCTATAGCCCCTACCGTACGGCATACTATAGCACGTCGTTTTTCATCATTTTTCATCATTTTAGAGGATTTTGAAAAAAATCAAAATTTCAAAAAACATGGATTATAGTCCATCGTTTTTAGAAGTTTTGAAAAAAAAAATTAACCTAGTTTTTCATCATTTTTGAACATGGGCTATAGCCCCTACCTTACGGCATACTATAGCACGCCGTTTTTCATCATTTTTGAGGATTTGAAAAAAATTCAAAAAAAAAAAAAACATGGGTTATAGCCCATTGTTTTTTGATTAAAAAAAAAAAAGAAAATTACCTCGTTTTTCATCATTTTTGAACATGGGCTATAGCCCCTACCTTACGGCATACTATAGCACGCCGTTTTTCATCATTTTTGAGGATTTGAAAAAAATTCAAAATAAAAAAAAACATGGGTTATAGCCCATTGTTTTTTGATTTTTTGAAAAAAAGAATTACCTCGTTTTTCATCATTTTTGAACATGGGCTATAGCCCCTACCGTACGGCATACTATAGCACGCCGTTTTTCATCATTTTTCATCATTTTTGAGGATTTTTAAAAAAATCTAAATTTAAAAAAACATGGGTTATAGCCCATCGTTTTTTGAATTAAAAAAAAAAAAAAAAACTCATTTTTCATCATTTTTGAACATGGGCTATAGCCCCTACCTTACGGCATACTATAGCACGCCGTTTTTCATCATTTTTGAGGATTTGAAAAAAATTCAAAATTAAAAAAAACATGGGTTATAGCCCATTGTTTTTTGATTTTTTGAAAAACAAATTAACCTAGTTTTTCATCATTTTTGAACATGGGCTATAGCCCCTACCGTACGGCATACTATAGCACGTCGTTTTTCATCATTTTTGAGGATTTGAAAAAAATTCAAAATAAAAAAAACATGGGTTATAGCCCATTGTTTTTTGATTTTTTGAAAAAAAAATTAACCTCGTTTTTCATCATTTTTGAACATGGGCTATAGCCCCTACCGTACGGCATACTATAGCACGCCGTTTTTCATCATTTTTCATCATTTTTGAGGATTTTTAAAAAAATCTAAATTTAAAAAAACATGGGTTATAGCCCATCGTTTTTTGAATAAAATAAATAAATAAAAAACTCGTTTTTCATCATTTTTGAACATGGGCTATAGCCCCTACCGTACGGCATACTATAGCACGCCGTCTTTCATCATTTTTGAGGATTTGAAAAAAATTCAAAATTTCAAAAAACATGGGTTATAGCCCATTGTTCTTTTAATTTTTGAAAAAATAAATTAACCTCGTTTTTCATCATTTTTGAACATGGGCTATAGCCCCTACCGTACGGCATACTATAGCACGCGGTTTTTCATCATTTTTGAGGATTTGAAAAAATTTTAAAATTTCAAAAAACATGGGTTATAGCCCATTGTTCTTTTAATTTTTGAAAAAATAAATTAACCTCGTTTTTCATCATTTTTGAACATGGGCTATAGCCCCTACCGTACAGCATACTATAGCACGTCGTTTTTCATCATTTTTCATCATTTTTGAGGATTTGAAAAAAATTCTAAATTTCAAAAACATGGGTTATAGCCCATCGTTTTTAGAATTTTTGAAAAAAAAATTAACCTCGTTTATCATCATTTTTGAACATGGGCTATAGCCCCTACCGTACGGCATACTATAGCACGTCGTTTTTCATCATTTGAGGATTTGAAAAAAATTCAAAATTTCAAAAAACATGGGTTATAGCCCATCATTTTTAGAAATTTTGAAAAAAAAAATTAACCTAGTTTTTCATCATTTTTGAACATGGGCTATAGCCCCTACCTTACGGCATACTATAGCACGCCGTTTTTCATCATTTTTGAGGATTTGAAAAAAATTCAAAATTAAAAAAAACATGGGTTATAGCCCATTGTTTTTTGATTTTTTGAAAAAATAATTAACCTCGTTTTTCATCATTTTTGAACATGGGCTATAGCCCCTACCTTACGGCATACTATAGCACGCCGTTTTTCATCATTTTTGAGGATTTGAAAAAAAATCAAAATTAAAAAAAACATGGGTTATAGCCCATTGTTTTTTGATTTTTTGAAAAAAAAATTAACCTCGTTTTTCATCATTTTTGAACATGGGCTATAGCCCCTACCGTACGGCATACTATAGCACGTCGTTTTTCATCATTTTTCATCATTTTTGAGGATTTGAAAAAAATTCAAATTTTCAAAAACATGGGTTATAGCCCATCGTTTTTAGAATTTTTGAAAAAAAATTAACCTCGTTTATCATCATTTTTGAACATGGGCTATAGCCCCTACCGTACGGCATACTATAGCACGTCGTTTTTCATCATTTGAGGATTTGAAAAAAATTCAAAAAACATGGGTTATAGCCCATCATTTTTAGAAATTTTGAAAAAAGAAATTAACCTAGTTTTTCATCATTTTTGAACATGGGCTATAGCCCCTACCTTACGGCATACTATAGCACGCCGTTTTTCATCATTTTTGAGGATTTGAAAAAAATTCAAAATTAAAAAAAACATGGGTTATAGCCCATTGTTTTTTGATTTTTTGAAAAAAAAAATAACCTCGTTTTTCATCATTTTTGAACATGGGCTATAGCCCCTACCTTACGGCATACTATAGCACGCCGTTTTTCATCATTTTTGAGGATTTGAAAAAAATTCAAAATTAAAAAAAACATGGGTTATAGACCATTGTTTTTTGATTTTTTGAAAAAAAAATTAACCTCGTTTTTCATCATTTTTGAACATGGGCTATAGCCCCTACCGTACGGCATACTATAGCACGCCGTTTTTCATCATTTTTCATCATTTTTGAGGATTTTTAAAAAAATCAAAATTTCAAAAACATGGGTTATAGCCCATCGTTTTTAGAATTTTTGAAAAAGAAAATTAACCTCGTTTTTCATCATTTTTGAACATGGGCTATAGCCCCTACCGTACGACATACTATAGCACGTCGTTTTTCATCATTTGAGGATTTGAAAAAAAATCAAAATTTCAAAAAACATGGGTTATAGCCCATTATTTTTAGAAATTTTGAAAAAAAAAATTAACCTCGTTTTTCATCATTTTTGAACATGGGCTATAGCCCCTACCTTACGGCATACTATAGCACGCCGTTTTTCATCATTTTTGAGGATTTGAAAAAAATTCAAAATAAAAAAAAACATGGGTTATAGCCCATTGTTTTTTGATTTAAAAAAAAAAAAAATTACCTCGTTTTTCATCATTTTTGAACATGGGCTATAGCCCCTACCGTACGGCATACTATAGCACGCCGTCTTTCATCATTTTTGAGGATTTGAAAAAATTTAAAAATTTAAAAAAACATGGGTTATAGCCCATTGTTCTTTTAATTTTTGAAAAAATAAATTAACCTCGTTTTTCATCATTTTTGAACATGGGCTATAGCCCCTACCGTACGGCATACTATAGCACGTCGTTTTTCATCATTTTTCATCATTTTTGAGGATTTGAAAAAAATTCAAAATTTCAAAAACATGGGTTATAGCCCATCGTTTTTAGAATTTTTGAAAAAAAAATTAACCTCGTTTATCATCATTTTTGAACATGGGCTATAGCCCCTACCTTACGGCATACTATAGCACGCCGTTTTTCATCATTTTTGAGGATTTGAAAAAAATTCAAAATTAAAAAAAACATGGGTTATAGCCCATTGTTTTTTGATTTTTTGAAAAAAAAATTAACCTCGTTTTTCATCATTTCTGAACATGGGCTATAGCCCCTACCTTACGGCATACTATAGCACGCCGTTTTTCATCATTTTTGAGGATTTGAAAAAAATTCAAAATAAAAAAAAACATGGGTTATAGCCCATTGTTTTTTGATTTTTTGAAAAAAAAATTAACCTCGTTTTTCATCATTTTTGAACATGGGCTATAGCCCCTACCGTACGGCATACTATAGCACACCGTTTTTCATCATTTTTCATCATTTTTGAGGATTTTTAAAAAAAATCTAAATTTAAAAAAACATGGGTTATAGCCCATCGTTTTTTGAATTAAAAAAAAAAAAAAAAAACTCGTTTTTCATCATTTTTGAACATGGGCTATAGCCCCTACCGTACGGCATACTATAGCACGTCGTTTTTCATCATTTTTCATCATTTTTGAGGATTTGAAAAAAATTCAAATTTTCAAAAACATGGGTTATAGCCCATCGTTTTTAGAATTTTTGAAAAAAAATTAACCTCGTTTATCATCATTTTTGAACATGGGCTATAGCCCCTACCGTACGGCATACTATAGCACGTCGTTTTTCATCATTTGAGGATTTGAAAAAATTTCAAAAAACATGGGTTATAGCCCATCATTTTTAGAAATTTTGAAAAAAGAAATTAACCTAGTTTTTCATCATTTTTGAACATGGGCTATAGCCCCTACCTTACGGCATACTATAGCACGCCGTTTTTCATCATTTTTGAGGATTTGAAAAAAATTCAAAATTAAAAAAAACATGGGTTATAGCCCATTGTTTTTTGATTTTTTGAAAAAAAAATTAACCTCGTTTTTCATCATTTTTGAACATGGGCTATAGCCCCTACCTTACGGCATACTATAGCACGCCGTTTTTCATCATTTTTGAGGATTTGAAAAAAATTCAAAATTAAAAAAAACATGGGTTATAGACCATTGTTTTTTGATTTTTTGAAAAAAAAATTAACCTCGTTTTTCATCATTTTTGAACATGGGCTATAGCCCCTACCGTACGGCATACTATAGCACGCCGTTTTTCATCATTTTTCATCATTTTTGAGGATTTTTAAAAAAATCAAAATTTCAAAAACATGGGTTATAGCCCATCGTTTTTAGAATTTTTGAAAAAGAAAATTAACCTCGTTTTTCATCATTTTTGAACATGGGCTATAGCCCCTACCGTACGACATACTATAGCACGTCGTTTTTCATCATTTGAGGATTTGAAAAAAAATCAAAATTTCAAAAAACATGGGTTATAGCCCATTATTTTTAGAAATTTTGAAAAAAAAATTAACCTCGTTTTTCATCATTTTTGAACATGGGCTATAGCCCCTACCTTACGGCATACTATAGCACGCCGTTTTTCATCATTTTTGAGGATTTGAAAAAAATTCAAAATAAAAAAAAACATGGGTTATAGCCCATTGTTTTTTGATTAAAAAAAAAAAAAATTACCTCGTTTTTCATCATTTTTGAACATGGGCTATAGCCCCTACCGTACGGCATACTATAGCACGCCGTCTTTCATCATTTTTGAGGATTTGAAAAAATTTCAAAATTTCAAAAAACATGGGTTATAGCCCATTGTTCTTTTAATTTTTGAAAAAATAAATTAACCTCGTTTTTCATCATTTTTGAACATGGGCTATAGCCCCTACCGTACGGCATACTATAGCACGTAGTTTTTCATCATTTTTCATCATTTTTGAGGATTTGAAAAAAATTCAAAATTTCAAAAACATGGGTTATAGCCCATCGTTTTTAGAATTTTTGAAAAAAAAATTAACCTCGTTTATCATCATTTTTGAACATGGGCTATAGCCCCTACCGTACGGCATACTATAGCACGTCGTTTTTCATCATTTGAGGATTTGAAAAAAATTCAAAATTTCAAAAAACATGGGTTATAGCCCATCATTTTTAGAAATTTTGAAAAAAAAAATTAACCTAGTTTTTCATCATTTTTGAACATGGGCTATAGCCCCTACCTTACGGCATACTATAGCACGCCGTTTTTCATCATTTTTGAGGATTTGAAAAAAATTCAAAATTAAAAAAAACATGGGTTATAGCCCATTGTTTTTTGATTTTTTGAAAAAAAAATTAACCTCGTTTTTCATCATTTCTGAACATGGGCTATAGCCCCTACCTTACGGCATACTATAGCACGCCGTTTTTCATCATTTTTGAGGATTTGAAAAAAATTCAAAATAAAAAAAAACATGGGTTATAGCCCATTGTTTTTTGATTTTTTGAAAAAAAAATTAACCTCGTTTTTCATCATTTTTGAACATGGGCTATAGCCCCTACCGTACGGCATACTATAGCACGTCGTTTTTCATCATTTTTGAGGATTTGAAAAAAATTCAAAATAAAAAAAAACATGGGTTATAGCCCATTGTTTTTTGATTAAAAAAAAAAAAAATTACCTCGTTTTTCATCATTTTTGAACATGGGCTATAGCCCCTACCTTACGGCATACTATAGCACGCCGTTTTTCATCATTTTTGAGGATTTGAAAAAAATTCAAAATAAAAAAAAACATGGGTTATAGCCCATTGTTTTTTGATTTTTTGAAAAAAAAATTAACCTCGTTTTTCATCATTTTTGAACATGGGCTATAGCCCCTACCGTACGGCATACTATAGCACACCGTTTTTCATCATTTTTCATCATTTTTGAGGATTTTTAAAAAAATCTAAATTTAAAAAAACATGGGTTATAGCCCATCGTTTTTTGAATTAAAAAAAAAAAAAAAAAACTCGTTTTTCATCATTTTTGAACATGGGCTATAGCCCCTACCGTACGGCATACTATAGCACGCCGTCTTTCATCATTTTTGAGGATTTGAAAAAATTTCAAAAATTAAAAAAACATGGGTTATAGCCCATTGTTCTTTTAATTTTTGAAAAAATAAATTAACCTCGTTTTTCATCATTTTTGAACATGGGCTATAGCCCCTACCGTACGGCATACTATAGCACGTCGTTTTTCATCATTTTTCATCATTTTTGAGGATTTGAAAAAAATTCTAAATTTCAAAAACATGGGTTATAGCCCATCGTTTTTAGAATTTTTGAAAAAAAAATTAACCTCGTTTATCATCATTTTTGAACATGGGCTATAGCCCCTACCGTACGGCATACTATAGCACGTCGTTTTTCATCATTTGAGGATTTGAAAAAAATTCAAAATTTCAAAAAACATGGGTTATAGCCCATCATTTTTAGAAATTTTGAAAAAAAAAATTAACCTCGTTTTTCATCATTTTTGAACATGGGCTATAGCCCCTACCTTACGGCATACTATAGCACGCCGTTTTTCATCATTTTTGAGGATTTGAAAAAAATTCAAAATTAAAAAAAACATGGGTTATAGCCCATTGTTTTTTGATTTTTTGAAAAAAGAATTAACCTCGTTTTTCATCATTTTTGAACATGGGCTATAGCCCCTACCGTACGGCATACTATAGCACGTCGTTTTTCATCATTTTTCATCATTTTTGAGGATTTGAAAAAAATTCAAAATTTCAAAAACATGGGTTATAGCCCATCGTTTTTAGAATTTTTGGAAAAAAAATTAACCTCGTTTATCATCATTTTTGAACATGGGCTATAGCCCCTACCGTACGGCATACTATAGCACGTCGTTTTTCATCATTTGAGGATTTGAAAAAATTTCAAAAAACATGGGTTATAGCCCATCATTTTTAGAAATTTTGAAAAAAATAATTTACCTAGTTTTTCATCATTTTTGAACATGGGCTATAGCCCCTACCTTACGGCATACTATAGCACGCCGTTTTTCATCATTTTTGAGGATTTGAAAAAAATTCAAAATTAAAAAAAACATGGGTTATAGCCCATTGTTTTTTGATTTTTTGAAAAAAAAATTAACCTCGTTTTTCATCATTTTTGAACATGGGCTATAGCCCCTACCTTACGGCATACTATAGCACGCCGTTTTTCATCATTTTTGAGGATTTGAAAAAAATTCAAAATAAAAAAAAACATGGGTTATAGACCATTGTTTTTTGATTTTTTGAAAAAAAAATTAACCTCGTTTTTCATCATTTTTGAACATGGGCTATAGCCCCTACCGTACGGCATACTATAGCACGCCGTTTTTCATCATTTTTCATCATTTTTGAGGATTTTTAAAAAAATCAAAATTTCAAAAACATGGGTTATAGCCCATCGTTTTTAGAATTTTTGAAAAAGAAAATTAACCTCGTTTTTCATCATTTTTGAACATGGGCTATAGCCCCTACCGTACGGCATACTATAGCACGTCGTTTTTCATCATTTGAGGATTTGAAAAAAAATCAAAATTTCAAAAAACATGGGTTATAGCCCATTATTTTTAGAAATTTTGAAAAAAAAAATTAACCTCGTTTTTCATCATTTTTGAACATGGGCTATAGCCCCTACCTTACGGCATACTATAGCACGCCGTTTTTCATCATTTTTGAGGATTTAAAAAAAATTCAAAATAAAAAAAAACATGGGTTATAGCCCATTGTTTTTTGATTAAAAAAAAAAAAAAATTACCTCGTTTTTCATCATTTTTGAACATGGGCTATAGCCCCTACCGTACGGCATACTATAGCACGCCGTCTTTCATCATTTTTGAGGATTTGAAAAAATTTCAAAATTTCAAAAAACATGGGTTATAGCCCATTGTTCTTTTAATTTTTGAAAAAATAAATTAACCTCGTTTTTCATCATTTTTGAACATGGGCTATAGCCCCTACCGTACGGCATACTATAGCACGTCGTTTTTCATCATTTTTCATCATTTTTGAGGATTTGAAAAAAATTCAAAATTTCAAAAACATGGGTTATAGCCCATCGTTTTTAGAATTTTTGAAAAAAAAATTAACCTCGTTTATCATCATTTTTGAACATGGGCTATAGCCCCTACCGTACGGCATACTATAGCACG
This sequence comes from Protomyctophum parallelum, assembly GCF_964188405.1. Lineage (NCBI taxonomy): Eukaryota > Metazoa > Chordata > Actinopteri > Myctophiformes > Myctophidae > Protomyctophum > Protomyctophum parallelum. The sequence goes on along the minus strand of NC_139707.1, from coordinate 23,832,800 downwards.
TCGTTTTTCATCATTTGAGGATTTGAAAAAAATTCAAAATTTCAAAAAACATGGGTTATAGCCCATCATTTTTAGAAATTTTGAAAAAAAAAATTAACCTAGTTTTTCATCATTTTTGAACATGGGCTATAGCCCCTACCTTACGGCATACTATAGCACGCCGTTTTTCATCATTTTTGAGGATTTGAAAAAAATTCAAAATAAAAAAAAACATGGGTTATAGCCCATTGTTTTTTGATTTTTTTAAAAAAAAATTAACCTCGTTTTTCATCATTTTTGAACATGGGCTATAGCCCCTACCGTACGGCATACTATAGCACGTCGTTTTTCATCATTTTTCATCATTTTTGAGGATTTGAAAAAAATTCAAAATTTCAAAAACATGGGTTATAGCCCATCGTTTTTTGATTTTTTGAAAAAAAAAATTACCTCGTTTATCATCATTTTTGAACATGGGCTATAGCCCCTACCGTACGGCATACTATAGCACGCCGTTTTTCATCATTTTTGAGGATTTGAAAAAAATTCAAAATTAAAAAAAACATGGGTTATAGCCCATCGTTTTTAGAATTTTTGAAAAAGAAAATTAACCTCGTTTTTCATCATTTTTGAACATGGGCTATAGCCCCTACCGTACGGCATACTATAGCACGTCGTTTTTCATCATTTGAGGATTTGAAAAAAATTCAAAATTTCAAAAAACATGGGTTATAGCCCATCATTTTTAGAAATTTTGAAAAAAAAAATTAACCTCGTTTTTCATCATTTTTGAACATGGGCTATAGCCCCTACCTTACGGCATACTATAGCACGCCGTTTTTCATCATTTTTGAGGATTTGAAAAAAATTCAAAATTAAAAAAAACATGGGTTATAGCCCATTGTTTTTAGATTTTTTGAAAAAAAAATTTACCTCGTTTTTCATCATTTTTGAACATGGGCTATAGCCCCTACCGTACGGCATACTATAGCACGCCGTTTTTCATCATTTTTCATCACTTTTGAAGATTTATAAAAAAATCAAAATTTCAAAAACATGGGTTATAGCCCATCGTTTTTTGAATTTTTGAAAAAAAGAATTAACCTTGTTTTTCATCATTTTTGAACATGGGCTATAGCCCCTACCGTATTGCATACTATAGCACGCCGTTTTTCATCATTTTTCATCATTTTTGAGGATTTAAAAAAAAATCAAAATTTCAAAAAACATGGATTATAGCCCATCGTTTTTAGAAGTTTTGGAAAAAAAAATTAACCTAGTTTTTCATCATTTTTGAACATGGGCTATAGCCCCTACCTTACGGCATACTATAGCACGCCGTTTTTTATCATTTTTGAGGATTTGAAAAAAATTCAAAATAAAAAAAAACATGGGTTATAGCCCATTGTTCTTTTAATTTTTGAAAAAATAAATTAACCTCGTTTTTCATCATTTTTGAACATGGGCTATAGCCCCTACCATACGGCATACTATAGCACGTCGTTTTTCATAATTTTTCATAATTTTTGAGGATTTGAAAAAAATTCAAAATTTCAAAAACATGGGTTATAGCCCATCGTTTTTAGAATTTTTGAAAAAAAAATTTACCTCGTTTATCATCATTTTTGAACATGGGCTATAGCCCCTACCGTACGGCATACTATAGCACGCCGTTTTTCATCATTTTTGAGGATTTGAAAAAAATTCAAAATTAAAAAAAAACATGGGTTATAGCCCATTGTTTTTTGATTTTTTGAAAAAAAAATTAACCTCGTTTTTCATCATTTTTGAACATGGGCTATAGCCCCTACCGTACGGCATACTATAGCACGCCGTTTTTCATCATTTTTCATCATTTTTGAGGATTTTTAAAAAAATCAAAATTTCAAAAACATGGGTTATAGCCCATCGTTTTTAGAATTTTTGAAAAAGAAAATTAACCTCGTTTTTCATCATTTTTGAACATGGGCTATAGCCCCTACCGTACGGCATACTATAGCACGTCGTTTTTCATCATTTGAGGATTTGAAAAAAATTCAAAATTTCAAAAAACATGGGTTATAGCCCATCATTTTTAGAAATTTTGAAAAAAAAAATTAACCTCGTTTTTCATCATTTTTGAACATGGGCTATAGCCCCTACCTTACGGCATACTATAGCACGCCGTTTTTCATCATTTTTGAGGATTTGAAAAAAATTCAAAATAAAAAAAACATGGGTTATAGCCCATTGTTTTTTGATTTTTTGAAAAAAAAATTAACCTCGTTTTTCATCATTTTTGAACATGGGCTATAGCCCCTACCTTACGGCATACTATAGCACGCCGTTTTTCATCATTTTTGAGGATTTGAAAAAAATTCAAAATTAAAAAAAACATGGGTTATAGCCCATCATTTTTAGAAAATTTGAAAAAAAAAATTAACCTCGTTTTTCATCATTTTTGAACATGGGCTATAGCCCCTACCTTACGGCATACTATAGCACGCCGTTTTTCATCATTTTTGAGGATTTGAAAAAAATTCAAAATTAAAAAAAACATGGGTTATAGCCCATTGTTTTTAGATTTTTTGAAAAAAAAATTTACCTCGTTTTTCATCATTTTTGAACATGGGCTATAGCCCCTACCGTACGGCATACTATAGCACGCCGTTTTTCATCATTTTTCATCACTTTTGAAGATTTATAAAAAAATCAAAATTTCAAAAACATGGGTTATAGCCCATCGTTTTTTGAATTTTTGAAAAAAAGAATTAACCTTGTTTTTCATCATTTTTGAACATGGGCTATAGCCCCTACCGTATTGCATACTATAGCACGCCGTTTTTCATCATTTTTCATCATTTTTGAGGATTTAAAAAAAAATCAAAATTTCAAAAAACATGGATTATAGCCCATCGTTTTTAGAAGTTTTGGAAAAAAAAATTAACCTAGTTTTTCATCATTTTTGAACATGGGCTATAGCCCCTACCTTACGGCATACTATAGCACGCCGTTTTTTATCATTTTTGAGGATTTGAAAAAAATTCAAAATAAAAAAAAACATGGGTTATAGCCCATTGTTCTTTTAATTTTTGAAAAAATAAATTAACCTCGTTTTTCATCATTTTTGAACATGGGCTATAGCCCCTACCATACGGCATACTATAGCACGTCGTTTTTCATAATTTTTCATAATTTTTGAGGATTTGAAAAAAATTCAAAATTTCAAAAACATGGGTTATAGCCCATCGATTTTAGAATTTTTGAAAAAAAAATTTACCTCGTTTATCATCATTTTTGAACATGGGCTATAGCCCCTACCGTACGGCATACTATAGCACGCCGTTTTTCATCATTTTTGAGGATTTGAAAAAAATTAAAAATTAAAAAAAAACATGGGTTATAGCCCATTGTTTTTTGATTTTTTGAAAAAAAAATTAACCTCGTTTTTCATCATTTTTGAACATGGGCTATAGCCCCTACCGTACGGCATACTATAGCACGCCGTTTTTCATCATTTTTCATCATTTTTGAGGATTTTTAAAAAAATCTAAATTTCAAAAACATGGGTTATAGCCCATCGTTTTTAGAATTTTTGAAAAAGAAAATTAACCTCGTTTTTCATCATTTTTGAACATGGGCTATAGCCCCTACCGTACGGCATACTATAGCACGTCGTTTTTCATCATTTGAGGATTTGAAAAAAATTCAAAATTTCAAAAAACATGGGTTATAGCCCATCATTTTTAGAAATTTTGAAAAAAAAAATTAACCTCGTTTTTCATCATTTTTGAACATGGGCTATAGCCCCTACCTTACGGCATACTATAGCACGCCGTTTTTCATCATTTTTGAGGATTTGAAAAAAATTCAAAATAAAAAAAACATGGGTTATAGCCCATTGTTTTTTGATTTTTTGAAAAAAAAATTAACCTCGTTTTTCATCATTTTTGAACATGGGCTATAGCCCCTACCTTACGGCATACTATAGCACGCCGTTTTTCATCATTTTTGAGGATTTGAAAAAAATTCAAAATTAAAAAAAACATGGGTTATAGCCCATTGTTTTTAGATTTTTTGAAAAAAAAAATAACCTCGTTTTTCATCATTTTTGAACATGGGCTATAGCCCCTACCGTACGGCATACTATAGCACGCCGTTTTTCATCATTTTTCATCACTTTTGAAGATTTATAAAAAAAATCAAAATTTCAAAAACATGGGTTATAGCCCATCGTTTTTTGAATTTTTGAAAAAAAGAATTAACCTTGTTTTTCATCATTTTTGAACATGGGCTATAGCCCCTACCGTACGGCATACTATAGCACGCCGTTTTTCATCATTTTTCATCATTTTTGAGGATTTAAAAAAAAATCAAAATTTCAAAAAACATGGATTATAGCCCATCGTTTTTAGAAGTTTTGAAAAAAAAAATTAACCTAGTTTTTCATCATTTTTGAACATGGGCTATAGCCCCTACCTTACGGCATACTATAGCACGCCGTTTTTCATCATTTTTGAGGATTTGAAAAAAATTCAAAATAAAAAAAAACATGGGTTATAGCCCATTGTTTTTTGATTTTTTGAAAAAAAAAATTACCTCGTTTTTCATCATTTTTGAACATGGGCTATAGCCCCTACCTTACGGCATACTATAGCACGCCGTTTTTCATCATTTTTGAGGATTTGAAAAAAATTAAAAATTAAAAAAAACATGGGTTATAGCCCATTGTTCTTTTAATTTTTGGAAAAATAAATTAACCTCGTTTTTCATCATTTTTGAACATGGGCTATAGCCCCTACCGTACGGCATACTATAGCATGCCGTTTTTCATCATTTTTGAGGATTTGAAAAAATTTCAAAATTTCAAAAAACATGGGTTATAGCCCATTGTTCTTTTAATTTTTGAAAAAATAAATTAACCTCGTTTTTCATCATTTTTGAACATGGGCTATAGCCCCTACCGTACGGCATACTATAGCACGTCGTTTTTCATCATTTTTCATCATTTTTGAGGATTTGAAAAAAATTCAAAATTTCAAAAACATGGGTTATAGCCCATCGTTTTTAGAATTTTTGAAAAAAAAAATTAACCTCGTTTTTCATCATTTTTGAACATGGGCTATAGCCCCTACCGTACGGCATACTATAGCACGTCGTTTTTCATCATTTGAGGATTTGAAAAAAATTCAAAATTTCAAAAAACATGGGTTATAGCCCATCATTTTTAGAAATTTTGAAAAAAAAAATTAACCTAGTTTTTCATCATTTTTGAACATGGGCTATAGCCCCTACCTTACGGCATACTATAGCACGCCGTTTTTCATCATTTTTGAGGATTTGAAAAAAATTCAAAATAAAAAAAAACATGGGTTATAGCCCATTGTTTTTTGATTTTTTGAAAAAAAAATTAACCTCGTTTTTCATCATTTTTGAACATGGGCTATAGCCCCTACCTTACGGCATACTATAGCACGCCGTTTTTCATCATTTTTGAGGATTTGAAAAAAATTCAAAATAAAAAAAAACATGGGTTATAGCCCATTGTTTTTTGATTTTTTGAAAAAAAAATTAACCTCGTTTTTCATCATTTTTGAACATGGGCTATAGCCCCTACCGTACGGCATACTATAGCACGCCGTTTTTCATCATTTTTCATCATTTTTGAGGATTTTTTAAAAAATCTAAATTTAAAAAAACATGGGTTATAGCCCATCGTTTTTTGAATTAAAAAAAAAAAACTCGTTTTTCATCATTTTTGAACATGGGCTATAGCCCCTACCGTACAGCATACTATAGCACGCCGTTTTTCATCATTTTTGAGGATTTGAAAAAATTTCAAAATTTCAAAAAACATGGGTTATAGCCCATTGTTCTTTAAATTTTTGAAAAAATAAATTAACCTCGTTTTTCATCATTTTTGAACATGGGCTATAGCCCCTACCGTACGGCATACTATAGCACGTCGTTTTTCATCATTTTTCATCATTTTTGAGGATTTGAAAAAAATTCAAAATTTCAAAAACATGGGTTATAGCCCATCGTTTTTTGAATTTTTGAAAAAAGAAATTAACCTCGTTTTTCATCATTTTTGAACATGGGCTATAGCCCCTACCGTACGGCATACTATAGCACGTCGTTTTTCATCATTTGAGGATTTGAAAAAAATTCAAAATTTCAAAAAACATGGGTTATAGCCCATCATTTTTAGAAAATTTGAAAAAAAAAATTAACCTAGTTTTTCATCATTTTTGAACATGGGCTATAGCCCCTACCTTACGGCATACTATAGCACGCCGTTTTTCATCATTTGAGGATTTGAAAAAAATTCAAAATTTCAAAAAACATGGGTTATAGCCCATCGTTTTTTGAAATTTTGAATTTTTTTTTAACCTCGTTTTTCATCATTTTTGAACATGGGCTATAGCCCCTACCGTACGGCATACTATAGCACGCCGTTTTTCATCATTTTTCATCATTTTTGAGGATTTTAAAAAAAATAACAATTTCAAAAAACATGGATTATAGCCCATCGTTTTTAGAAGTTTTGAAAAAAAAAATTAACCTAGTTTTTCATCATTTTTGAACATGGGCTATAGCCCCTACCTTACGGCATACTATAGCACGCCGTTTTTCATCATTTTTGAGGATTTGAAAAAAATTCAAAATAAAAAAAAACATGGGTTATAGCCCATTGTTTTTTGATTTTTTGAAAAAAAAAATTACCTCGTTTTTCATCATTTTTGAACATGGGCTATAGCCCCTACCTTACGGCATACTATAGCACGCCGTTTTTCATCATTTTTGAGGATTTGAAAAAAATTAAAAATTAAAAAAAACATGGGTTATAGCCCATTGTTCTTTTAATTTTTGAAAAAATAAATTAACCTCGTTTTTCATCATTTTTGAACATGGGCTATAGCCCCTACCGTACGGCATACTATAGCACGTCGTTTTTCATCATTTTTCATCATTTTTGAGGATTTGAAAAAAATTCAAAATTTCAAAAACATGGGTTATAGCCCATCGTTTTTAGAATTTTTGAAAAAAAAAATTACCTCGTTTATCATCATTTTTGAACATGGGCTATAGCCCCTACCGTACGGCATACTATAGCACGCCGTTTTTCATCATTTTTGAGGATTTAAAAAAAAATCAAAAAAAAAAAAAACATGGGTTATAGCCCATTGTTTTTTGATTTTTTGAAAAAAAAAATTAACCTCGTTTTTCATCATTTTTGAACATGGGCTATAGCCCCTACCGTACGGCATACTATAGCACGCCGTTTTTCATCATTTTTCATCATTTTTGAGGATTTTTAAAAAAATCAAAATTTCAAAAACATGGGTTATAGCCCATCGTTTTTAGAATTTTTGAAAAAGAAAATTAACCTCGTTTTTCATCATTTTTGAACATGGGCTATAGCCCCTACCGTACGGCATACTATAGCACGTCGTTTTTCATCATTTGAGGATTTGAAAAAAATTCAAAATTTCAAAAAACATGGGTTATAGCCCATCATTTTTAGAAATTTTGAAAAAAAAAATTAACCTCGTTTTTCATCATTTTTGAACATGGGCTATAGCCCCTACCTTACGGCATACTATAGCACGCCGTTTTTCATCATTTTTGAGGATTTGAAAAAAATTCAAAATAAAAAAAAACATGGGTTATAGCCCATTGTTTTTTGATTTTTTGAAAAAAAAATTAACCTCGTTTTTCATCATTTTTGAACATGGGCTATAGCCCCTACCTTACGGCATACTATAGCACGCCGTTTTTCATCATTTTTGAGGATTTGAAAAAAATTCAAAATTAAAAAAAACATGGGTTATAGCCCATTGTTTTTAGATTTTTTGAAAAAAAATTAACCTCGTTTTTCATCATTTTTGAACATGGGCTATAGCCCCTACCGTACGGCATACTATAGCACGCCGTTTTTCATCATTTTTCATCACTTTTGAAGATTTATAAAAAAATCAAAATTTCAAAAACATGGGTTATAGCCCATCGTTTTTTGAATTTTTGAAAAAAAGAATTAACCTTGTTTTTCATCATTTTTGAACATGGGCTATAGCCCCTACCGTACGGCATACTATAGCACGCCGTTTTTCATCATTTTTCATCATTTTTGAGGATTAAAAAAAAAAAAAAAAAATCAAAAAACATGGATTATAGCCCATCGTTTTTAGAAGTTTTGAAAAAAAAAATTAACCTAGTTTTTCATCATTTTTGAACATGGGCTATAGCCCCTACCTTACGGCATACTATAGCACGCCGTTTTTCATCATTTTTGAGGATTTGAAAAAAATTCAAAATAAAAAAAAACATGGGTTATAGCCCATTGTTTTTTGATTTTTTGAAAAAAAAATTACCTCGTTTTTCATCATTTTTGAACATGGGCTATAGCCCCTACCTTACGGCATACTATAGCACGCCGTTTTTCATCATTTTTGAGGATTTGAAAAAAATTAAAAATTAAAAAAAACATGGGTTATAGCCCATTGTTCTTTTAATTTTTGAAAAAATAAATTAACCTCGTTTTTCATCATTTTTGAACATGGGCTATAGCCCCTACCGTACGGCATACTATAGCACGTCGTTTTTCATCATTTGAGGATTTGAAAAAAATTCAAAATTTCAAAAAACATGGGTTATAGCCCATCATTTTTAGAAATTTTGAAAAAAAGAATTAACCTCGTTTTTCATCATTTTTGAACATGGGCTATAGCCCCTACCTTACGGCATACTATAGCACGCCGTTTTTCATCATTTTTGAGGATTTGAAAAAAATTCAAAATAAAAAAAAACATGGGTTATAGCCCATTGTTTTTTGATTTTTTGAAAAAAAAATTAACCTCGTTTTTCATCATTTTTGAACATGGGCTATAGCCCCTACCGTACGGCATACTATAGCACGCCGTTTTTCATCATTTTTCATCATTTTTGAGGATTTTTTAAAAAATCTAAATTTAAAAAAACATGGGTTATAGCCCATCGTTTTTTGAATTAAAAAAAAAAAACTCGTTTTTCATCATTTTTGAACATGGGCTATAGCCCCTACCGTACAGCATACTATAGCACGCCGTTTTTCATCATTTTTGAGGATTTGAAAAAATTTCAAAATTTCAAAAAACATGGGTTATAGCCCATTGTTCTTTAAATTTTTGAAAAAATAAATTAACCTCGTTTTTCATCATTTTTGAACATGGGCTATAGCCCCTACCGTACGGCATACTATAGCACGTCGTTTTTCATCATTTTTCATCATTTTTGAGGATTTGAAAAAAATTCAAAATTTCAAAAACATGGGTTATAGCCCATCGTTTTTTGAATTTTTGAAAAAAGAAATTAACCTCGTTTTTCATCATTTTTGAACATGGGCTATAGCCCCTACCGTACGGCATACTATAGCACGTCGTTTTTCATCATTTGAGGATTTGAAAAAAATTCAAAATTTCAAAAAACATGGGTTATAGCCCATCATTTTTAGAAAATTTGAAAAAAAAAATTAACCTAGTTTTTCATCATTTTTGAACATGGGCTATAGCCCCTACCTTACGGCATACTATAGCACGCCGTTTTTCATCATTTGAGGATTTGAAAAAAATTCAAAATTTCAAAAAACATGGGTTATAGCCCATCATTTTTAGAAATTTTGAAAAAAAAAATTAACCTAGTTTTTCATCATTTTTGAACATGGGCTATAGCCCCTACCTTACGGCATACTATAGCACGCCGTTTTTCATCATTTTTGAGGATTTGAAAAAAATTCAAAATTAAAAAAAACATGGGTTATAGCCCATTGTTTTTTGATTTTTTGAAAAAAAAATTAACCTCGTTTTTCATCATTTTTGAACATGGGCTATAGCCCCTACCTTACGGCATACTATAGCACGCCGTTTTTCATCATTTTTGAGGATTTGAAAAAAATTCAAAATTAAAAAAAACATGGGTTATAGCCCATTGTTTTTTGATTTTTTGAAAAAAGAATTAACCTCGTTTTTCATCATTTTTGAACATGGGCTATAGCCCCTACCGTACGGCATACTATAGCACGTCGTTTTTCATCATTTTTCATCATTTTTGAGGATTTGAAAAAAATTCAAAATTTCAAAAACATGGGTTATAGCCCATCGTTTTTAGAATTTTTGGAAAAAAAATTAACCTCGTTTATCATCAATTCTGAACATGGGCTATAGCCCCTACCGTACGGCATACTATAGCACGTCGTTTTTCATCATTTGAGGATTTGAAAAAAATTAAAAAAACATGGGTTATAGCCCATCATTTTTAGAAATTTTGAAAAAAATAATTTACCTAGTTTTTCATCATTTTTGAACATGGGCTATAGCCCCTACCTTACGGCATACTATAGCACGCCGTTTTTCATCATTTTTGAGGATTTGAAAAAAATTCAAAATTAAAAAAAACATGGGTTATAGCCCATTGTTTTTTGATTTTTTGAAAAAAAAATTAACCTCGTTTTTCATCATTTTTGAACATGGGCTATAGCCCCTACCTTACGGCATACTATAGCACGCCGTTTTTCATCATTTTTGAGGATTTGAAAAAAATTCAAAATAAAAAAAAACATGGGTTATAGACCATTGTTTTTTGATTTTTTGAAAAAAAAATTAACCTCGTTTTTCATCATTTTTGAACATGGGCTATAGCCCCTACCGTACGGCATACTATAGCACGCCGTTTTTCATCATTTTTCATCATTTTTGAGGATTTTTAAAAAAATCAAAATTTCAAAAACATGGGTTATAGCCCATCGTTTTTAGAATTTTTGAAAAAGAAAATTAACCTCGTTTTTCATCATTTTTGAACATGGGCTATAGCCCCTACCGTACGGCATACTATAGCACGTCGTTTTTCATCATTTGAGGATTTGAAAAAAAATCAAAATTTCAAAAAACATGGGTTATAGCCCATCATTTTTAGAAATTTTGAAAAAAAAAATTAACCTAGTTTTTCATCATTTTTGAACATGGGCTATAGCCCCTACCTTACGGCATACTATAGCACGCCGTTTTTCATCATTTTTGAGGATTTGAAAAAAATTCAAAATAAAAAAAAACATGGGTTATAGCCCATTGTTTTTTGATTAAAAAAAAAAAAAAATTACCTCGTTTTTCATCATTTTTGAACATGGGCTATAGCCCCTACCGTACGGCATACTATAGCACGCCGTCTTTCATCATTTTTGAGGATTTGAAAAAATTTCAAAATTTCAAAAAACATGGGTTATAGCCCATTGTTCTTTTAATTTTTGAAAAAATAAATTAACCTCGTTTTTCATCATTTTTGAACATGGGCTATAGCCCCTACCGTACGGCATACTATAGCACGTCGTTTTTCATCATTTTTCATCATTTTTGAGGATTTGAAAAAAATTCAAAATTTCAAAAACATGGGTTATAGCCCATCGTTTTTAGAATTTTTGAAAAAAAAATTAACCTCGTTTATCATCATTTTTGAACATGGGCTATAGCCCCTACCGTACGGCATACTATAGCACGTCGTTTTTCATCATTTGAGGATTTGAAAAAAATTCAAAATTTCAAAAAACATGGGTTATAGCCCATCATTTTTAGAAATTTTGAAAAAAAAAATTAACCTAGTTTTTCATCATTTTTGAACATGGGCTATAGCCCCTACCTTACGGCATACTATAGCACGCCGTTTTTCATCATTTTTGAGGATTTGAAAAAAATTCAAAATAAAAAAAAACATGGGTTATAGCCCATTGTTTTTTGATTTTTTAAAAAAAAAATTAACCTCGTTTTTCATCATTTTTGAACATGGGCTATAGCCCCTACCGTACGGCATACTATAGCACGTCGTTTTTCATCATTTTTCATCATTTTTGAGGATTTGAAAAAAATTCAAAATTTCAAAAACATGGGTTATAGCCCATCGTTTTTTGATTTTTTGAAAAAAAAAATTACCTCGTTTATCATCATTTTTGAACATGGGCTATAGCCCCTACCGTACGGCATACTATAGCACGCCGTTTTTCATCATTTTTGAGGATTTGAAAAAAATTTAAAATTAAAAAAAACATGGGTTATAGCCCATCGTTTTTAGAATTTTTGAAAAAGAAAATTAACCTCGTTTTTCATCATTTTTGAACATGGGCTATAGCCCCTACCGTACGGCATACTATAGCACGTCGTTTTTCATCATTTGAGGATTTGAAAAAAATTCAAAATTTCAAAAAACATGGGTTATAGCCCATCATTTTTAGAAATTTTGAAAAAAAAAATTAACCTCGTTTTTCATCATTTTTGAACATGGGCTATAGCCCCTACCTTACGGCATACTATAGCACGCCGTTTTTCATCATTTTTGAGGATTTGAAAAAAATTCAAAATTAAAAAAAACATGGGTTATAGCCCATTGTTTTTAGATTTTTTGAAAAAAAAATTTACCTCGTTTTTCATCATTTTTGAACATGGGCTATAGCCCCTACCGTACGGCATACTATAGCACGCCGTTTTTCATCATTTTTCATCACTTTTGAAGATTTATAAAAAAATCAAAATTTCAAAAACATGGGTTATAGCCCATCGTTTTTTGAATTTTTGAAAAAAAGAATTAACCTTGTTTTTCATCATTTTTGAACATGGGCTATAGCCCCTACCGTATTGCATACTATAGCACGCCGTTTTTCATCATTTTTCATCATTTTTGAGGATTTAAAAAAAAATCAAAATTTCAAAAAACATGGATTATAGCCCATCGTTTTTAGAAGTTTTGGAAAAAAAAATTAACCTAGTTTTTCATCATTTTTGAACATGGGCTATAGCCCCTACCTTACGGCATACTATAGCACGCCGTTTTTTATCATTTTTGAGGATTTGAAAAAAATTCAAAATAAAAAAAAACATGGGTTATAGCCCATTGTTCTTTTAATTTTTGAAAAAATAAATTAACCTCGTTTTTCATCATTTTTGAACATGGGCTATAGCCCCTACCATACGGCATACTATAGCACGTCGTTTTTCATAATTTTTCATAATTTTTGAGGATTTGAAAAAAATTCAAAATTTCAAAAACATGGGTTATAGCCCATCGTTTTTAGAATTTTTGAAAAAAAAATTTACCTCGTTTATCATCATTTTTGAACATGGGCTATAGCCCCTACCGTACGGCATACTATAGCACGCCGTTTTTCATCATTTTTGAGGATTTGAAAAAAATTCAAAATTAAAAAAAAACATGGGTTATAGCCCATTGTTTTTTGATTTTTTGAAAAAAAAATTAACCTCGTTTTTCATCATTTTTGAACATGGGCTATAGCCCCTACCGTACGGCATACTATAGCACGCCGTTTTTCATCATTTTTCATCATTTTTGAGGATTTTTAAAAAAATCAAAATTTCAAAAACATGGGTTATAGCCCATCGTTTTTAGAATTTTTGAAAAAGAAAATTAACCTCGTTTTTCATCATTTTTGAACATGGGCTATAGCCCCTACCGTACGGCATACTATAGCACGTCGTTTTTCATCATTTGAGGATTTGAAAAAAATTCAAAATTTCAAAAAACATGGGTTATAGCCCATCATTTTTAGAAATTTTGAAAAAAAAAATTAACCTCGTTTTTCATCATTTTTGAACATGGGCTATAGCCCCTACCTTACGGCATACTATAGCACGCCGTTTTTCATCATTTTTGAGGATTTGAAAAAAATTCAAAATAAAAAAAACATGGGTTATAGCCCATTGTTTTTTGATTTTTTGAAAAAAAAATTAACCTCGTTTTTCATCATTTTTGAACATGGGCTATAGCCCCTACCTTACGGCATACTATAGCACGCCGTTTTTCATCATTTTTGAGGATTTGAAAAAAATTCAAAATTAAAAAAAACATGGGTTATAGCCCATCATTTTTAGAAATTTTGAAAAAAAAAATTAACCTCGTTTTTCATCATTTTTGAACATGGGCTATAGCCCCTACCTTACGGCATACTATAGCACGCCGTTTTTCATCATTTTTGAGGATTTGAAAAAAATTCAAAATTAAAAAAAACATGGGTTATAGCCCATTGTTTTTAGATTTTTTGAAAAAAAAATTTACCTCGTTTTTCATCATTTTTGAACATGGGCTATAGCCCCTACCGTACGGCATACTATAGCACGCCGTTTTTCATCATTTTTCATCACTTTTGAAGATTTATAAAAAAATCAAAATTTCAAAAACATGGGTTATAGCCCATCGTTTTTTGAATTTTTGAAAAAAAGAATTAACCTTGTTTTTCATCATTTTTGAACATGGGCTATAGCCCCTACCGTATTGCATACTATAGCACGCCGTTTTTCATCATTTTTCATCATTTTTGAGGATTTTAAAAAAAATCAAAATTTCAAAAAACATGGATTATAGCCCATCGTTTTTAGAAGTTTTGGAAAAAAAAATTAACCTAGTTTTTCATCATTTTTGAACATGGGCTATAGCCCCTACCTTACGGCATACTATAGCACGCCGTTTTTTATCATTTTTGAGGATTTGAAAAAAATTCAAAATAAAAAAAAACATGGGTTATAGCCCATTGTTCTTTTAATTTTTGAAAAAATAAATTAACCTCGTTTTTCATCATTTTTGAACATGGGCTATAGCCCCTACCATACGGCATACTATAGCACGTCGTTTTTCATAATTTTTCATAATTTTTGAGGATTTGAAAAAAATTCAAAATTTCAAAAACATGGGTTATAGCCCATCGTTTTTAGAATTTTTGAAAAAAAAATTTACCTCGTTTATCATCATTTTTGAACATGGGCTATAGCCCCTACCGTACGGCATACTATAGCACGCCGTTTTTCATCATTTTTGAGGATTTGAAAAAAATTCAAAATAAAAAAAAAACATGGGTTATAGCCCATTGTTTTTTGATTTTTTGAAAAAAAAATTAACCTCGTTTTTCATCATTTTTGAACATGGGCTATAGCCCCTACCGTACGGCATACTATAGCACGCCGTTTTTCATCATTTTTCATCATTTTTGAGGATTTTTAAAAAAATCTAAATTTCAAAAACATGGGTTATAGCCCATCGTTTTTAGAATTTTTGAAAAAGAAAATTAACCTCGTTTTTCATCATTTTTGAACATGGGCTATAGCCCCTACCGTACGGCATACTATAGCACGTCGTTTTTCATCATTTGAGGATTTGAAAAAAATTCAAAATTTCAAAAAACATGGGTTATAGCCCATCATTTTTAGAAATTTTGAAAAAAAAAATTAACCTCGTTTTTCATCATTTTTGAACATGGGCTATAGCCCCTACCTTACGGCATACTATAGCACGCCGTTTTTCATCATTTTTGAGGATTTGAAAAAAATTCAAAATAAAAAAAACATGGGTTATAGCCCATTGTTTTTTGATTTTTTGAAAAAAAAATTAACCTCGTTTTTCATCATTTTTGAACATGGGCTATAGCCCCTACCTTACGGCATACTATAGCACGCCGTTTTTCATCATTTTTGAGGATTTGAAAAAAATTCAAAATTAAAAAAAACATGGGTTATAGCCCATTGTTTTTAGATTTTTTGAAAAAAAATTTTACCTCGTTTTTCATCATTTTTGAACATGGGCTATAGCCCCTACCGTACGGCATACTATAGCACGCCGTTTTTCATCATTTTTCATCACTTTTGAAGATTTATAAAAAAATCAAAATTTCAAAAACATGGGTTATAGCCCATCGTTTTTTGAATTTTTGAAAAAAAGAATTAACCTTGTTTTTCATCATTTTTGAACATGGGCTATAGCCCCTACCGTATTGCATACTATAGCACGCCGTTTTTCATCATTTTTCATCATTTTTGAGGATTTTAAAAAAAATCAAAATTTCAAAAAACATGGATTATAGCCCATCGTTTTTAGAAGTTTTGGAAAAAAAAATTAACCTAGTTTTTCATCATTTTTGAACATGGGCTATAGCCCCTACCTTACGGCATACTATAGCACGCCGTTTTTTATCATTTTTGAGGATTTGAAAAAAATTCAAAATAAAAAAAAACATGGGTTATAGCCCATTGTTCTTTTAATTTTTGAAAAAATAAATTAACCTCGTTTTTCATCATTTTTGAACATGGGCTATAGCCCCTACCATACGGCATACTATAGCACGTCGTTTTTCATAATTTTTCATAATTTTTGAGGATTTGAAAAAAATTCAAAATTTCAAAAACATGGGTTATAGCCCATCGTTTTTAGAATTTTTGAAAAAAAATTTTACCTCGTTTATCATCATTTTTGAACATGGGCTATAGCCCCTACCGTACGGCATACTATAGCACGCCGTTTTTCATCATTTTTGAGGATTTGAAAAAAATTCAAAATTCAAAAAAAACATGGGTTATAGCCCATTGTTTTTTGATTTTTTGAAAAAAAAATTAACCTCGTTTTTCATCATTTTTGAACATGGGCTATAGCCCCTACCGTACGGCATACTATAGCACGCCGTTTTTCATCATTTTTCATCATTTTTGAGGATTTTTAAAAAAATCTAAATTTCAAAAACATGGGTTATAGCCCATCGTTTTTAGAATTTTTGAAAAAGAAAATTAACCTCGTTTTTCATCATTTTTGAACATGGGCTATAGCCCCTACCGTACGGCATACTATAGCACGTCGTTTTTCATCATTTGAGGATTTGAAAAAAATTCAAAATTTCAAAAAACATGGGTTATAGCCCATCATTTTTAGAAATTTTGAAAAAAAAAATTAACCTCGTTTTTCATCATTTTTGAACATGGGCTATAGCCCCTACCTTACGGCATACTATAGCACGCCGTTTTTCATCATTTTTGAGGATTTGAAAAAAATTCAAAATAAAAAAAACATGGGTTATAGCCCATTGTTTTTTGATTTTTTGAAAAAAAAATTAACCTCGTTTTTCATCATTTTTGAACATGGGCTATAGCCCCTACCTTACGGCATACTATAGCACGCCGTTTTTCATCATTTTTGAGGATTTGAAAAAAATTCAAAATTAAAAAAAACATGGGTTATAGCCCATTGTTTTTAGATTTTTTGAAAAAAAAAATAACCTCGTTTTTCATCATTTTTGAACATGGGCTATAGCCCCTACCGTACGGCATACTATAGCACGCCGTTTTTCATCATTTTTCATCACTTTTGAAGATTTATAAAAAAAATCAAAATTTCAAAAACATGGGTTATAGCCCATCGTTTTTTGAATTTTTGAAAAAAAGAATTAACCTTGTTTTTCATCATTTTTGAACATGGGCTATAGCCCCTACCGTACGGCATACTATAGCACGCCGTTTTTCATCATTTTTCATCATTTTTGAGGATTTAAAAAAAAATCAAAATTTCAAAAAACATGGATTATAGCCCATCGTTTTTAGAAGTTTTGAAAAAAAAAATTAACCTAGTTTTTCATCATTTTTGAACATGGGCTATAGCCCCTACCTTACGGCATACTATAGCACGCCGTTTTTCATCATTTTTGAGGATTTGAAAAAAATTCAAAATAAAAAAAAACATGGGTTATAGCCCATTGTTTTTTGATTTTTTGAAAAAAAAAATTACCTCGTTTTTCATCATTTTTGAACATGGGCTATAGCCCCTACCTTACGGCATACTATAGCACGCCGTTTTTCATCATTTTTGAGGATTTGAAAAAAATTAAAAATTAAAAAAAACATGGGTTATAGCCCATTGTTCTTTTAATTTTTGGAAAAATAAATTAACCTCGTTTTTCATCATTTTTGAACATGGGCTATAGCCCCTACCGTACGGCATACTATAGCATGCCGTTTTTCATCATTTTTGAGGATTTGAAAAAATTTCAAAATTTCAAAAAACATGGGTTATAGCCCATTGTTCTTTTAATTTTTGAAAAAATAAATTAACCTCGTTTTTCATCATTTTTGAACATGGGCTATAGCCCCTACCGTACGGCATACTATAGCACGTCGTTTTTCATCATTTTTCATCATTTTTGAGGATTTGAAAAAAATTCAAAATTTCAAAAACATGGGTTATAGCCCATCGTTTTTAGAATTTTTGAAAAAAAAAATTAACCTCGTTTTTCATCATTTTTGAACATGGGCTATAGCCCCTACCGTACGGCATACTATAGCACGTCGTTTTTCATCATTTGAGGATTTGAAAAAAATTCAAAATTTCAAAAAACATGGGTTATAGCCCATCATTTTTAGAAATTTTGAAAAAAAAAATTAACCTAGTTTTTCATCATTTTTGAACATGGGCTATAGCCCCTACCTTACGGCATACTATAGCACGCCGTTTTTCATCATTTTTGAGGATTTGAAAAAAATTCAAAATAAAAAAAAACATGGGTTATAGCCCATTGTTTTTTGATTTTTTGAAAAAAATTAACCTCGTTTTTCATCATTTTTGAACATGGGCTATAGCCCCTACCTTACGGCATACTATAGCACGCCGTTTTTCATCATTTTTGAGGATTTTAAAAAAATTCAAAATAAAAAAAAACATGGGTTATAGCCCATTGTTTTTTGATTTTTTGAAAAAAAAATTAACCTCGTTTTTCATCATTTTTGAACATGGGCTATAGCCCCTACCGTACGGCATACTATAGCACGCCGTTTTTCATCATTTTTCATCATTTTTGAGGATTTTTTAAAAAATCTAAATTTAAAAAAACATGGGTTATAGCCCATCGTTTTTTGAATTAAAAAAAAAAAACTCGTTTTTCATCATTTTTGAACATGGGCTATAGCCCCTACCGTACAGCATACTATAGCACGCCGTTTTTCATCATTTTTGAGGATTTGAAAAAATTTCAAAATTTCAAAAAACATGGGTTATAGCCCATTGTTCTTTAAATTTTTGAAAAAATAAATTAACCTCGTTTTTCATCATTTTTGAACATGGGCTATAGCCCCTACCGTACGGCATACTATAGCACGTCGTTTTTCATCATTTTTCATCATTTTTGAGGATTTGAAAAAAATTCAAAATTTCAAAAACATGGGTTATAGCCCATCGTTTTTTGAATTTTTGAAAAAAGAAATTAACCTCGTTTTTCATCATTTTTGAACATGGGCTATAGCCCCTACCGTACGGCATACTATAGCACGTCGTTTTTCATCATTTGAGGATTTGAAAAAAATTCAAAATTTCAAAAAACATGGGTTATAGCCCATCATTTTTAGAAAATTTGAAAAAAAAAATTAACCTAGTTTTTCATCATTTTTGAACATGGGCTATAGCCCCTACCTTACGGCATACTATAGCACGCCGTTTTTCATCATTTGAGGATTTGAAAAAAATTCAAAATTTCAAAAAACATGGGTTATAGCCCATCGTTTTTTGAAATTTTGAATTTTTTTTTAACCTCGTTTTTCATCATTTTTGAACATGGGCTATAGCCCCTACCGTACGGCATACTATAGCACGCCGTTTTTCATCATTTTTCATCATTTTTGAGGATTTTAAAAAAAATAAAAATTTCAAAAAACATGGATTATAGCCCATCGTTTTTAGAAGTTTTGAAAAAAAAAATTTACCTAGTTTTTCATCATTTTTGAACATGGGCTATAGCCCCTACCTTACGGCATACTATAGCACGCCGTTTTTCATCATTTTTGAGGATTTGAAAAAAATTCAAAATAAAAAAAAACATGGGTTATAGCCCATTGTTTTTTGATTTTTTGAAAAAAAAAATTACCTCGTTTTTCATCATTTTTGAACATGGGCTATAGCCCCTACCTTACGGCATACTATAGCACGCCGTTTTTCATCATTTTTGAGGATTTGAAAAAAATTAAAAATTAAAAAAAACATGGGTTATAGCCCATTGTTCTTTTAATTTTTGAAAAAATAAATTAACCTCGTTTTTCATCATTTTTGAACATGGGCTATAGCCCCTACCGTACGGCATACTATAGCACGTCGTTTTTCATCATTTTTCATCATTTTTGAGGATTTGAAAAAAATTCAAAATTTCAAAAACATGGGTTATAGCCCATCGTTTTTAGAATTTTTGAAAAAAAAATTACCTCGTTTATCATCATTTTTGAACATGGGCTATAGCCCCTACCGTACGGCATACTATAGCACGCCGTTTTTCATCATTTTTGAGGATTTAAAAAAAAATCAAAATAAAAAAAAACATGGGTTATAGCCCATTGTTTTTTGATTTTTTGAAAAAAAAATTAACCTCGTTTTTCATCATTTTTGAACATGGGCTATAGCCCCTACCGTACGGCATACTATAGCACGCCGTTTTTCATCATTTTTCATCATTTTTGAGGATTTTTAAAAAAATCAAAATTTCAAAAACATGGGTTATAGCCCATCGTTTTTAGAATTTTTGAAAAAGAAAATTAACCTCGTTTTTCATCATTTTTGAACATGGGCTATAGCCCCTACCGTACGGCATACTATAGCACGTCGTTTTTCATCATTTGAGGATTTGAAAAAAATTCAAAATTTCAAAAAACATGGGTTATAGCCCATCATTTTTAGAAATTTTGAAAAAAAAATTAACCTCGTTTTTCATCATTTTTGAACATGGGCTATAGCCCCTACCTTACGGCATACTATAGCACGCCGTTTTTCATCATTTTTGAGGATTTGAAAAAAATTCAAAATAAAAAAAAACATGGGTTATAGCCCATTGTTTTTTGATTTTTTGAAAAAAAAATTAACCTCGTTTTTCATCATTTTTGAACATGGGCTATAGCCCCTACCTTACGGCATACTATAGCACGCCGTTTTTCATCATTTTTGAGGATTTGAAAAAAATTCAAAATAAAAAAAAACATGGGTTATAGCCCATTGTTTTTAGATTTTTTGAAAAAAAATTAACCTCGTTTTTCATCATTTTTGAACATGGGCTATAGCCCCTACCGTACGGCATACTATAGCACGCCGTTTTTCATCATTTTTCATCACTTTTGAAGATTTATAAAAAAATCAAAATTTCAAAAACATGGGTTATAGCCCATCGTTTTTTGAATTTTTGAAAAAAAGAATTAACCTTGTTTTTCATCATTTTTTAACATGGGCTATAGCCCCTACCGTACGGCATACTATAGCACGCCGTTTTTCATCATTTTTCATCATTTTTGAGGATTTAAAAAAAAAAAATAATTTCAAAAAACATGGATTATAGCCCATCGTTTTTAGAAGTTTTGAAAAAAAAAATTAACCTAGTTTTTCATCATTTTTGAACATGGGCTATAGCCCCTACCTTACGGCATACTATAGCACGCCGTTTTTCATCATTTTTGAGGATTTGAAAAAAATTCAAAATAAAAAAAAACATGGGTTATAGCCCATTGTTTTTTGATTTTTTGAAAAAAAAATTACCTCGTTTTTCATCATTTTTGAACATGGGCTATAGCCCCTACCTTACGGCATACTATAGCACGCCGTTTTTCATCATTTTTGAGGATTTGAAAAAAATTAAAAATTAAAAAAAACATGGGTTATAGCCCATTGTTCTTTTAATTTTTGAAAAAATAAATTAACCTCGTTTTTCATCATTTTTGAACATGGGCTATAGCCCCTACCGTACGGCATACTATAGCACGTCGTTTTTCATCATTTGAGGATTTGAAAAAAATTCAAAATAAAAAAAAACATGGGTTATAGCCCATTGTTTTTTGATTTTTTGAAAAAAAAATTAACCTCGTTTTTCATCATTTTTGAACATGGGCTATAGCCCCTACCGTACGGCATACTATAGCACGCCGTTTTCCATCATTTTTCATCATTTTTGAGGATTTTTTAAAAAATCTAAATTTAAAAAAACATGGGTTATAGCCCATCGTTTTTTGAATTAAAAAAAAAAAACTCGTTTTTCATCATTTTTGAACATGGGCTATAGCCCCTACCGTACAGCATACTATAGCACGCCGTTTTTCATCATTTTTGAGGATTTGAAAAAATTTCAAAATTTCAAAAAACATGGGTTATAGCCCATTGTTCTTTAAATTTTTGAAAAAATAAATTAACCTCGTTTTTCATCATTTTTGAACATGGGCTATAGCCCCTACCGTACGGCATACTATAGCACGTCGTTTTTCATCATTTTTCATCATTTTTGAGGATTTGAAAAAAATTCAAAATTTCAAAAACATGGGTTATAGCCCATCGTTTTTTGAATTTTTGAAAAAAGAAATTAACCTCGTTTTTCATCATTTTTGAACATGGGCTATAGCCCCTACCGTACGGCATACTATAGCACGTCGTTTTTCATCATTTGAGGATTTGAAAAAAATTCAAAATTTCAAAAAACATGGGTTATAGCCCATCATCTTTAGAAAATTTGAAAAAAAAAATTAACCTAGTTTTTCATCATTTTTGAACATGGGCTATAGCCCCTACCTTACGGCATACTATAGCACGCCGTTTTTCATCATTTGAGGATTTGAAAATAATTCAAAATTTCAAAAAACATGGGTTATAGCCCATCGTTTTTTGAAATTTTGAAATTTTTTTTAACCTCGTTTTTCATCATTTTTGAACATGGGCTATAGCCCCTACCGTACGGCATACTATAGCACGCCGTTTTTCATCATTTTTCATCATTTTTGAGGATTTTAAAAAAAATAAAAATTTCAAAAAACATGGATTATAGCCCATCGTTTTTAGAAGTTTTGAAAAAAAAAATTTACCTAGTTTTTCATCATTTTTGAACATGGGCTATAGCCCCTACCTTACGGCATACTATAGCACGCCGTTTTTCATCATTTTTGAGGATTTGAAAAAAATTCAAAATAAAAAAAAACATGGGTTATAGCCCATTGTTTTTTGATTTTTTGAAAAAAAAAATTACCTCGTTTTTCATCATTTTTGAACATGGGCTATAGCCCCTACCGTACGGCATACTATAGCACGTCGTTTTTCATCATTTGAGGATTTGAAAAAAATTCAAAATTTCAAAAAACATGGGTTATAGCCCATCATTTTTAGAAAATTTGAAAAAAAAAATTAACCTAGTTTTTCATCATTTTTGAACATGGGCTATAGCCCCTACCTTACGGCATACTATAGCACGCCGTTTTTCATCATTTGAGGATTTGAAAAAAATTCAAAATTTCAAAAAACATGGGTTATAGCCCATCGTTTTTTGAAATTTTGAATTTTTTTTTAACCTCGTTTTTCATCATTTTTGAACATGGGCTATAGCCCCTACCGTACGGCATACTATAGCACGCCGTTTTTCATCATTTTTCATCATTTTTGAGGATTTAAAAAAAAATAAAAAATTCAAAAAACATGGATTATAGCCCATCGTTTTTAGAAGTTTTGAAAAAAAAAATTAACCTAGTTTTTCATCATTTTTGAACATGGGCTATAGCCCCTACCTTACGGCATACTATAGCACGCCGTTTTTCATCATTTTTGAGGATTTGAAAAAAATTCAAAATAAAAAAAAACATGGGTTATAGCCCATTGTTTTTTGATTTTTTGAAAAAAAAAATTACCTCGTTTTTCATCATTTTTGAACATGGGCTATAGCCCCTACCTTACGGCATACTATAGCACGCCGTTTTTCATCATTTTTGAGGATTTGAAAAAAATTAAAAATTAAAAAAAACATGGGTTATAGCCCATTGTTCTTTTAATTTTTGAAAAAATAAATTAACCTCGTTTTTCATCATTTTTGAACATGGGCTATAGCCCCTACCGTACGGCATACTATAGCACGTCGTTTTTCATCATTTTTCATCATTTTTGAGGATTTGAAAAAAATTCAAAATTTCAAAAACATGGGTTATAGCCCATCGTTTTTAGAATTTTTGAAAAAAAAAATTACCTCGTTTATCATCATTTTTGAACATGGGCTATAGCCCCTACCGTACGGCATACTATAGCACGCCGTTTTTCATCATTTTTGAGGATTTGAAAAAAAATCAAAATAAAAAAAAACATGGGTTATAGCCCATTGTTTTTTGATTTTTTGAAAAAAAAATTAACCTCGTTTTTCATCATTTTTGAACATGGGCTATAGCCCCTACCGTACGGCATACTATAGCATGCCGTTTTTCATCATTTTTCATCATTTTTGAGGATTTTTAAAAAAATCAAAATTTCAAAAACATGGGTTATAGCCCATCGTTTTTAGAATTTTTGAAAAAGAAAATTAACCTCGTTTTTCATCATTTTTGAACATGGGCTATAGCCCCTACCGTACGGCATACTATAGCACGTCGTTTTTCATCATTTGAGGATTTGAAAAAAATTCAAAATTTCAAAAAACATGGGTTATAGCCCATCATTTTTAGAAATTTTGAAAAAAAAAATTAACCTCGTTTTTCATCATTTTTGAACATGGGCTATAGCCCCTACCTTACGGCATACTATAGCACGCCGTTTTTCATCATTTTTGAGGATTTGAAAAAAATTCAAAATAAAAAAAAACATGGGTTATAGCCCATTGTTTTTTGATTTTTTGAAAAAAAAATTAACCTCGTTTTTCATCATTTTTGAACATGGGCTATAGCCCCTACCGTACGGCATACTATAGCACGCCGTTTTTCATCATTTTTCATCACTTTTGAAGATTTATAAAAAAATCAAAATTTCAAAAACATGGGTTATAGCCCATCGTTTTTTGAATTTTTGAAAAAAAGAATTAACCTTGTTTTTCATCATTTTTGAACATGGGCTATAGCCCCTACTGTACGGCATACTATAGCACGCCGTTTTTCATCATTTTTCATCATTTTTGAGGATTAAAAAAAAAAAAAAAAAATCAAAAAACATGGATTATAGCCCATCGTTTTTAGAAGTTTTGAAAAAAAAAATTAACCTAGTTTTTCATCATTTTTGAACATGGGCTATAGCCCCTACCTTACGGCATACTATAGCACGCCGTTTTTCATCATTTTTGAGGATTTGAAAAAAATTCAAAATAAAAAAAAACATGGGTTATAGCCCATTGTTTTTTGATTTTTTGAAAAAAAAATTACCTCGTTTTTCATCATTTTTGAACATGGGCTATAGCCCCTACCTTACGGCATACTATAGCACGCCGTTTTTCATCATTTTTGAGGATTTGAAAAAAATTAAAAATTAAAAAAAACATGGGTTATAGCCCATTGTTCTTTTAATTTTTGAAAAAATAAATTAACCTCGTTTTTCATCATTTTTGAACATGGGCTATAGCCCCTACCGTACGGCATACTATAGCACGTCGTTTTTCATCATTTGAGGATTTGAAAAAAATTCAAAATTTCAAAAAACATGGGTTATAGCCCATCATTTTTAGAAATTTTGAAAAAAAAAATTAACCTCGTTTTTCATCATTTTTGAACATGGGCTATAGCCCCTACCTTACGGCATACTATAGCACGCCGTTTTTCATCATTTTTGAGGATTTGAAAAAAATTCAAAATTAAAAAAAACATGGGTTATAGCCCATTGTTTTTAGATTTTTTGAAAAAAAAAATTACCTCGTTTTTCATCATTTTTGAACATGGGCTATAGCCCCTACCGTACGGCATACTATAGCACGCCGTTTTTCATCATTTTTCATCACTTTTGAAGATTTATAAAAAAATCAAAATTTCAAAAACATGGGTTATAGCCCATCGTTTTTTGAATTTTTGAAAAAAAGAATTAACCTTGTTTTTCATCATTTTTGAACATGGGCTATAGCCCCTACCGTATTGCATACTATAGCACGCCGTTTTTCATCATTTTTCATCATTTTTGAGGATTTTAAAAAAAATCAAAATTTCAAAAAACATGGATTATAGCCCATCGTTTTTAGAAGTTTTGGAAAAAAAAATTAACCTAGTTTTTCATCATTTTTGAACATGGGCTATAGCCCCTACCTTACGGCATACTATAGCACGCCGTTTTTTATCATTTTTGAGGATTTGAAAAAAATTCAAAATAAAAAAAAACATGGGTTATAGCCCATTGTTCTTTTAATTTTTGAAAAAATAAATTAACCTCGTTTTTCATCATTTTTGAACATGGGCTATAGCCCCTACCATACGGCATACTATAGCACGTCGTTTTTCATAAT
This sequence comes from Protomyctophum parallelum, assembly GCF_964188405.1. Classification (NCBI taxonomy): domain Eukaryota; kingdom Metazoa; phylum Chordata; class Actinopteri; order Myctophiformes; family Myctophidae; genus Protomyctophum; species Protomyctophum parallelum. The sequence continues at coordinate 23,806,822 of NC_139707.1, read as the reverse complement.
TTTTCATAATTTTTGAGGATTTGAAAAAAATTCAAAATTTCAAAAACATCGGTTATAGCCCATCGTTTTTAGAATTTTTGAAAAAAAAATTTACCTCGTTTATCATCATTTTTGAACATGGGCTATAGCCCCTACCGTACGGCATACTATAGCACGCCGTTTTTCATCATTTTTGAGGATTTGAAAAAAATTCAAAATTAAAAAAAAACATGGGTTATAGCCCATTGTTTTTTGATTTTTTAAAAAAAAAATTAACCTCGTTTTTCATCATTTTTGAACATGGGCTATAGCCCCTACCGTACGGCATACTATAGCACGCCGTTTTTCATCATTTTTCATCATTTTTGAGGATTTTTAAAAAAATCAAAATTTCAAAAACATGGGTTATAGCCCATCGTTTTTAGAATTTTTGAAAAAGAAAATTAACCTCGTTTTTCATCATTTTTGAACATGGGCTATAGCCCCTACCGTACGGCATACTATAGCACGTCGTTTTTCATCATTTGAGGATTTGAAAAAAATTCAAAATTTCAAAAAACATGGGTTATAGCCCATCATTTTTAGAAATTTAGAAAAAAAAAATTAACCTCGTTTTTCATCATTTTTGAACATGGGCTATAGCCCCTACCTTACGGCATACTATAGCACGCCGTTTTTCATCATTTTTGAGGATTTGAAAAAAATTCAAAATAAAAAAAACATGGGTTATAGCCCATTGTTTTTTGATTTTTTGAAAAAAAAATTAACCTCGTTTTTCATCATTTTTGAACATGGGCTATAGCCCCTACCTTACGGCATACTATAGCACGCCGTTTTTCATCATTTTTGAGGATTTGAAAAAAATTCAAAATAAAAAAAAACATGGGTTATAGCCCATTGTTTTTAGATTTTTTGAAAAAAAAATTAACCTCGTTTTTCATCATTTTTGAACATGGGCTATAGCCCCTACCGTACGGCATACTATAGCACGCCGTTTTTCATCATTTTTCATCACTTTTGAAGATTTATAAAAAAATCAAAATTTCAAAAACATGGGTTATAGCCCATCGTTTTTTGAATTTTTGAAAAAAAGAATTAACCTTGTTTTTCATCATTTTTGAACATGGGCTATAGCCCCTACCGTACGGCATACTATAGCACGCCGTTTTTCATCATTTTTCATCATTTTTGAGGATTTTAAAAAAAATCAAAATTTCAAAAAACATGGATTATAGCCCATCGTTTTTAGAAGTTTTGAAAAAAAAAATTAACCTAGTTTTTCATCATTTTTGAACATGGGCTATAGCCCCTACCTTACGGCATACTATAGCACGCCGTTTTTCATCATTTTTGAGGATTTGAAAAAAATTCAAAATAAAAAAAAACATGGGTTATAGCCCATTGTTTTTTGATTTTTTGAAAAAAAAAATTACCTCGTTTTTCATCATTTTTGAACATGGGCTATAGCCCCTACCTTACGGCATACTATAGCACGCCGTTTTTCATCATTTTTGAGGATTTGAAAAAAATTAAAAATTAAAAAAAACATGGGTTATAGCCCATTGTTCTTTTAATTTTTGAAAAAATAAATTAACCTCGTTTTTCATCATTTTTGAACATGGGCTATAGCCCCTACCGTACGGCATACTATAGCATGCCGTTTTTCATCATTTTTGAGGATTTGAAAAAATTTCAAAATTTCAAAAAACATGGGTTATAGCCCATTGTTCTTTTAATTTTTGAAAAAATAAATTAACCTCGTTTTTCATCATTTTTGAACATGGGCTATAGCCCCTACCGTACGGCATACTATAGCACGTCGTTTTTCATCATTTTTCATCATTTTTGAGGATTTGAAAAAAATTCAAAATTTCAAAAACATGGGTTATAGCCCATCGTTTTTAGAATTTTTGAAAAAAAAAATTAACCTCGTTTTTCATCATTTTTGAACATGGGCTATAGCCCCTACCGTACGGCATACTATAGCACGTCGTTTTTCATCATTTGAGGATTTGAAAAAAATTCAAAATTTCAAAAAACATGGGTTATAGCCCATCATTTTTAGAAATTTTGAAAAAAATAATTAACCTAGTTTTTCATCATTTTTGAACATGGGCTATAGCCCCTACCTTACGGCATACTATAGCACGCCGTTTTTCATCATTTTTGAGGATTTGAAAAAAATTCAAAATAAAAAAAACCATGGGTTATAGCCCATTGTTTTTTGATTTTTTGAAAAAAAAATTAACCTCGTTTTTCATCATTTTTGAACATGGGCTATAGCCCCTACCTTACGGCATACTATAGCACGCCGTTTTTCATCATTTTTGAGGATTTGAAAAAAATTCAAAATAAAAAAAAACATGGGTTATAGCCCATTGTTTTTTGATTTTTTGAAAAAAAAATTAACCTCGTTTTTCATCATTTTTGAACATGGGCTATAGCCCCTACCGTACGGCATACTATAGCACGCCGTTTTTCATCATTTTTCATCATTTTTGAGGATTTTTTAAAAAATCTAAATTTAAAAAAACATGGGTTATAGCCCATCGTTTTTTGAATTAAAAAAAAAAAACTCGTTTTTCATCATTTTTGAACATGGGCTATAGCCCCTACCGTACAGCATACTATAGCACGCCGTTTTTCATCATTTTTGAGGATTTGAAAAAATTTCAAAATTTCAAAAAACATGGGTTATAGCCCATTGTTCTTTAAATTTTTGAAAAAATAAATTAACCTCGTTTTTCATCATTTTTGAACATGGGCTATAGCCCCTACCGTACGGCATACTATAGCACGTCGTTTTTCATCATTTTTCATCATTTTTGAGGATTTGAAAAAAAATCAAAATTTCAAAAACATGGGTTATAGCCCATCGTTTTTTGAATTTTTGAAAAAAGAAATTAACCTCGTTTTTCATCATTTTTGAACATGGGCTATAGCCCCTACCGTACGGCATACTATAGCACGTCGTTTTTCATCATTTGAGGATTTGAAAAAAATTCAAAATTTCAAAAAACATGGGTTATAGCCCATCATTTTTAGAAAATTTGAAAAAAAAAATTAACCTAGTTTTTCATCATTTTTGAACATGGGCTATAGCCCCTACCTTACGGCATACTATAGCACGCCGTTTTTCATCATTTGAGGATTTGAAAAAAATTCAAAATTTCAAAAAACATGGGTTATAGCCCATCGTTTTTTGAAATTTTGAAATTTTTTTTAACCTCGTTTTTCATCATTTTTGAACATGGGCTATAGCCCCTACCGTACGGCATACTATAGCACGCCGTTTTTCATCATTTTTCATCATTTTTGAGGATTTAAAAAAAAATAAAAATTTCAAAAAACATGGATTATAGCCCATCGTTTTTAGAAGTTTTGAAAAAAAAAATTAACCTAGTTTTTCATCATTTTTGAACATGGGCTATAGCCCCTACCTTACGGCATACTATAGCACGCCGTTTTTCATCATTTTTGAGGATTTGAAAAAAATTCAAAATAAAAAAAAACATGGGTTATAGCCCATTGTTTTTTGATTTTTTGAAAAAAAAAATTACCTCGTTTTTCATCATTTTTGAACATGGGCTATAGCCCCTACCTTACGGCATACTATAGCACGCCGTTTTTCATCATTTTTGAGGATTTGAAAAAAATTAAAAATTAAAAAAAACATGGGTTATAGCCCATTGTTCTTTTAATTTTTGAAAAAATAAATTAACCTCGTTTTTCATCATTTTTGAACATGGGCTATAGCCCCTACCGTACGGCATACTATAGCACGTCGTTTTTCATCATTTTTCATCATTTTTGAGGATTTGAAAAAAATTCAAAATTTCAAAAACATGGGTTATAGCCCATCGTTTTTAGAATTTTTGAAAAAAAAAATTACCTCGTTTATCATCATTTTTGAACATGGGCTATAGCCCCTACCGTACGGCATACTATAGCACGCCGTTTTTCATCATTTTTGAGGATTTGAAAAAAAATCAAAATAAAAAAAAACATGGGTTATAGCCCATTGTTTTTTGATTTTTTGAAAAAAAAATTAACCTCGTTTTTCATCATTTTTGAACATGGGCTATAGCCCCTACCGTACGGCATACTATAGCACGCCGTTTTTCATCATTTTTCATCATTTTTGAGGATTTTTAAAAAAATCAAAATTTCAAAAACATGGGTTATAGCCCATCGTTTTTAGAATTTTTGAAAAAGAAAATTAACCTCGTTTTTCATCATTTTTGAACATGGGCTATAGCCCCTACCGTACGGCATACTATAGCACGTCGTTTTTCATCATTTGAGGATTTGAAAAAAATTCAAAATTTCAAAAAACATGGGTTATAGCCCATCATTTTTAGAAATTTTGAAAAAAAAAATTAACCTCGTTTTTCATCATTTTTGAACATGGGCTATAGCCCCTACCTTACGGCATACTATAGCACGCCGTTTTTCATCATTTTTGAGGATTTGAAAAAAATTCAAAATAAAAAAAAACATGGGTTATAGCCCATTGTTTTTTGATTTTTTGAAAAAAAAATTAACCTCGTTTTTCATCATTTTTGAACATGGGCTATAGCCCCTACCTTACGGCATACTATAGCACGCCGTTTTTCATCATTTTTGAGGATTTGAAAAAAATTCAAAATTAAAAAAAACATGGGTTATAGCCCATTGTTTTTAGATTTTTTGAAAAAAAAATTAACCTCGTTTTTCATCATTTTTGAACATGGGCTATAGCCCCTACCGTACGGCATACTATAGCACGCCGTTTTTCATCATTTTTCATCACTTTTGAAGATTTATAAAAAAATCAACATTTCAAAAACATGGGTTATAGCCCATCGTTTTTTGAATTTTTGAAAAAAAGAATTAACCTTGTTTTTCATCATTTTTGAACATGGGCTATAGCCCCTACCGTACGGCATACTATAGCACGCCGTTTTTCATCATTTTTCATCATTTTTGAGGATTAAAAAAAAAAAAAAAATTCAAAAAACATGGATTATAGCCCATCGTTTTTAGAAGTTTTGAAAAAAAAAATTAACCTAGTTTTTCATCATTTTTGAACATGGGCTATAGCCCCTACCTTACGGCATACTATAGCACGCCGTTTTTCATCATTTTTGAGGATTTGAAAAAAATTCAAAATAAAAAAAAACATGGGTTATAGCCCATTGTTTTTTGATTTTTTGAAAAAAAAATTACCTCGTTTTTCATCATTTTTGAACATGGGCTATAGCCCCTACCTTACGGCATACTATAGCACGCCGTTTTTCATCATTTTTGAGGATTTGAAAAAAATTAAAAATTAAAAAAAACATGGGTTATAGCCCATTGTTCTTTTAATTTTTGAAAAAATAAATTAACCTCGTTTTTCATCATTTTTGAACATGGGCTATAGCCCCTACCGTACGGCATACTATAGCATGCCGTTTTTCATCATTTTTGAGGATTTGAAAAAATTTCAAAATTTCAAAAAACATGGGTTATAGCCCATTGTTCTTTTAATTTTTGAAAAAATTAATTAACCTCGTTTTTCATCATTTTTGAACATGGGCTATAGCCCCTACCGTACGGCATACTATAGCACGTCGTTTTTCATCATTTTTCATCATTTTTGAGGATTTGAAAAAAATTCAAAATTTCAAAAACATGGGTTATAGCCCATCGTTTTTAGAATTTTTGAAAAAAAAATTAACCTCGTTTTTCATCATTTTTGAACATGGGCTATAGCCCCTACCGTACGGCATACTATAGCACGTCGTTTTTCATCATTTGTGGATTTGAAAAAAATTCAACATTTCAAAAAACATGGGTTATAGCCCATCATTTTTAGAAATTTTGAAAAAAAAAATTAACCTAGTTTTTCATCATTTTTGAACATGGGCTATAGCCCCTACCTTACGGCATACTATAGCACGCCGTTTTTCATCATTTTTGAGGATTTGAAAAAAATTCAAAATAAAAAAAAACATGGGTTATAGCCCATTGTTTTTTGATTTTTTGAAAAAAAAATTAACCTCGTTTTTCATCATTTTTGAACATGGGCTATAGCCCCTACCGTACGGCATACTATAGCACGCCGTTTTTCATCATTTTTGAGGATTTGAAAAAAATTCAAAATAAAAAAAAACATGGGTTATAGCCCATTGTTTTTTGATTTTTTGAAAAAAAAATTACCTCGTTTTTCATCATTTTTGAACATGGGCTATAGCCCCTACCTTACGGCATACTATAGCACGCCGTTTTTCATCATTTTTGAGGATTTGAAAAAAATTAAAAATTAAAAAAAACATGGGTTATAGCCCATTGTTCTTTTAATTTTTGAAAAAATAAATTAACCTCGTTTTTCATCATTTTTGAACATGGGCTATAGCCCCTACCGTACGGCATACTATAGCATGCCGTTTTTCATCATTTTTGAGGATTTGAAAAAATTTCAAAATTTCAAAAAACATGGGTTATAGCCCATTGTTCTTTTAATTTTTGAAAAAATTAATTAACCTCGTTTTTCATCATTTTTGAACATGGGCTATAGCCCCTACCGTACGGCATACTATAGCACGTCGTTTTTCATCATTTTTCATCATTTTTGAGGATTTGAAAAAAATTCAAAATTTCAAAAACATGGGTTATAGCCCATCGTTTTTAGAATTTTTGAAAAAAAAAATTACCTCGTTTATCATCATTTTTGAACATGGGCTATAGCCCCTACCGTACGGCATACTATAGCACGCCGTTTTTCATCATTTTTGAGGATTTGAAAAAAAATCAAAATAAAAAAAAACATGGGTTATAGCCCATTGTTTTTTGATTTTTTGAAAAAAAAATTAACCTCGTTTTTCATCATTTTTGAACATGGGCTATAGCCCCTACCGTACGGCATACTATAGCACGCCGTTTTTCATCATTTTTCATCATTTTTGAGGATTTTTAAAAAAATCAAAATTTCAAAAACATGGGTTATAGCCCATCGTTTTTAGAATTTTTGAAAAAGAAAATTAACCTCGTTTTTCATCATTTTTGAACATGGGCTATAGCCCCTACCGTACGGCATACTATAGCACGTCGTTTTTCATCATTTGAGGATTTGAAAAAAATTCAAAATTTCAAAAAACATGGGTTATAGCCCATCATTTTTAGAAATTTTGAAAAAAAAAATTAACCTCGTTTTTCATCATTTTTGAACATGGGCTATAGCCCCTACCTTACGGCATACTATAGCACGCCGTTTTTCATCATTTTTGAGGATTTGAAAAAAATTCAAAATAAAAAAAAACATGGGTTATAGCCCATTGTTTTTTGATTTTTTGAAAAAAAAATTTACCTCGTTTTTCATCATTTTTGAACATGGGCTATAGCCCCTACCTTACGGCATACTATAGCACGCCGTTTTTCATCATTTTTGAGGATTTGAAAAAAATTCAAAATTAAAAAAAACATGGGTTATAGCCCATTGTTTTTAGATTTTTTGAAAAAAAAATTAACCTCGTTTTTCATCATTTTTGAACATGGGCTATAGCCCCTACCGTACGGCATACTATAGCACGCCGTTTTTCATCATTTTTCATCACTTTTGAAGATTTATAAAAAAATCAACATTTCAAAAACATGGGTTATAGCCCATCGTTTTTTGAATTTTTGAAAAAAAGAATTAACCTTGTTTTTCATCATTTTTGAACATGGGCTATAGCCCCTACCGTACGGCATACTATAGCACGCCGTTTTTCATCATTTTTCATCATTTTTGAGGATTAAAAAAAAAAAAAAAATTCAAAAAACATGGATTATAGCCCATCGTTTTTAGAAGTTTTGAAAAAAAAAATTAACCTAGTTTTTCATCATTTTTGAACATGGGCTATAGCCCCTACCTTACGGCATACTATAGCACGCCGTTTTTCATCATTTTTGAGGATTTGAAAAAAATTCAAAATAAAAAAAAACATGGGTTATAGCCCATTGTTTTTTGATTTTTTGAAAAAAAAATTACCTCGTTTTTCATCATTTTTGAACATGGGCTATAGCCCCTACCTTACGGCATACTATAGCACGCCGTTTTTCATCATTTTTGAGGATTTGAAAAAAATTAAAAATTAAAAAAAACATGGGTTATAGCCCATTGTTCTTTTAATTTTTGAAAAAATAAATTAACCTCGTTTTTCATCATTTTTGAACATGGGCTATAGCCCCTACCGTACGGCATACTATAGCATGCCGTTTTTCATCATTTTTGAGGATTTGAAAAAATTTCAAAATTTCAAAAAACATGGGTTATAGCCCATTGTTCTTTTAATTTTTGAAAAAATTAATTAACCTCGTTTTTCATCATTTTTGAACATGGGCTATAGCCCCTACCGTACGGCATACTATAGCACGTCGTTTTTCATCATTTTTCATCATTTTTGAGGATTTGAAAAAAATTCAAAATTTCAAAAACATGGGTTATAGCCCATCGTTTTTAGAATTTTTGAAAAAAAAATTAACCTCGTTTTTCATCATTTTTGAACATGGGCTATAGCCCCTACCGTACGGCATACTATAGCACGTCGTTTTTCATCATTTGTGGATTTGAAAAAAATTCAACATTTCAAAAAACATGGGTTATAGCCCATCATTTTTAGAAATTTTGAAAAAAAAAATTAACCTAGTTTTTCATCATTTTTGAACATGGGCTATAGCCCCTACCTTACGGCATACTATAGCACGCCGTTTTTCATCATTTTTGAGGATTTGAAAAAAATTCTAAATAAAAAAAAACATGGGTTATAGCCCATTGTTTTTTGATTTTTTGAAAAAAAAATTAACCTCGTTTTTCATCATTTTTGAACATGGGCTATAGCCCCTACCGTACGGCATACTATAGCACGCCGTTTTTCATCATTTTTGAGGATTTGAAAAAAATTCAAAATAAAAAAAAACATGGGTTATAGCCCATTGTTTTTTGATTTTTTGAAAAAAAAATTACCTCGTTTTTCATCATTTTTGAACATGGGCTATAGCCCCTACCTTACGGCATACTATAGCACGCCGTTTTTCATCATTTTTGAGGATTTGAAAAAAATTAAAAATTAAAAAAAACATGGGTTATAGCCCATTGTTCTTTTAATTTTTGAAAAAATAAATTAACCTCGTTTTTCATCATTTTTGAACATGGGCTATAGCCCCTACCGTACGGCATACTATAGCATGCCGTTTTTCATCATTTTTGAGGATTTGAAAAAATTTCAAAATTTCAAAAAACATGGGTTATAGCCCATTGTTCTTTTAATTTTTGAAAAAATTAATTAACCTCGTTTTTCATCATTTTTGAACATGGGCTATAGCCCCTACCGTACGGCATACTATAGCACGTCGTTTTTCATCATTTTTCATCATTTTTGAGGATTTGAAAAAAATTCAAAATTTCAAAAACATGGGTTATAGCCCATCGTTTTTAGAATTTTTGAAAAAAAAATTAACCTCGTTTTTCATCATTTTTGAACATGGGCTATAGCCCCTACCGTACGGCATACTATAGCACGTCGTTTTTCATCATTTGAGGATTTGAAAAAAATTCAACATTTCAAAAAACATGGGTTATAGCCCATCATTTTTAGAAATTTTGAAAAAAAAAATTAACCTAGTTTTTCATCATTTTTGAACATGGGCTATAGCCCCTACCTTACGGCATACTATAGCACGCCGTTTTTCATCATTTTTGAGGATTTGAAAAAAATTCAAAATAAAAAAAAACATGGGTTATAGCCCATTGTTTTTTGATTTTTTGAAAAAAAAATTAACCTCGTTTTTCATCATTTTTGAACATGGGCTATAGCCCCTACCGTACGGCATACTATAGCACGCCGTTTTTCATAATTTTTCATAATTTTTGAGGATTTTTAAAAAAATCTAAATTTAAAAAAACATGGGTTATAGCCCATCGTTTTTTGAATTAAAAAAAAAAAAAAAAAACTCGTTTTTCATCATTTTTGAACATGGGCTATAGCCCCTACCGTACATCATACTATAGCACGCCGTTTTTCATCATTTTTGAGGATTTGAAAAAATTTCAAAATTTCAAAAAACATGGGTTATAGCCCATTGTTCTTTAAATTTTTGAAAAAATAAATTAACCTCGTTTTTCATCATTTTTGAACATGGGCTATAGCCCCTACCGTACGGCATACTATAGCACGTCGTTTTTCATCATTTTTCATCATTTTTGAGGATTTGAAAAAAATTCAAAATTTCAAAAACATGGGTTATAGCCCATCGTTTTTTGAATTTTTGAAAAAAGAAATTAACCTCGTTTTTCATCATTTTTGAACATGGGCTATAGCCCCTACCGTACGGCATACTATAGCACGTCGTTTTTCATCATTTGAGGATTTGAAAAAAATTCAAAATTTCAAAAAACATGGGTTATAGCCCATCATTTTTAGAAATTTAAAAAAAAAAAATTAACCTAGTTTTTCATCATTTTTGAACATGGGCTATAGCCCCTACCTTACGGCATACTATAGCACACCGTTTTTCATCATTTTTGAGGATTTGAAAAAAATTCAAAATAAAAAAAAACATGGGTTATAGCCCATTGTTTTTTGATTTTTTGAAAAAAAAATTAACCTCGTTTTTCATCATTTTTGAACATGGGCTATAGCCCCTACCGTACGGCATACTATAGCACGCCGTTTTTCATCATTTTTCATCATTTTTGAGGATTTTTAAAAAAATCGAAATTTCAAAAAACATGGGTTATAGCCCATCGTTTTTTGAATAAAAAAAAAAAAAAAAAACTCGTTTTTCATCATTTTTGAACATGGGCTATAGCCCCTACCGTACAGCATACTATAGCACGCCGTTTTTCATCATTTTTGAGGATTTGAAAAAATTTAAAAATTTCAAAAAACATGGGTTATAGCCCATTGTTCTTTAAATTTTTGAAAAAATAAATTAACCTCGTTTTTCATCATTTTTGAACATGGGCTATAGCCCCTACCGTACGGCATACTATAGCACGTCGTTTTTCATCATTTCTCATCATTTTTGAGGATTTGAAAAAAATTCAAAATTTCAAAAACATGGGTTATAGCCCATCGTTTTTTGAATTTTTGAAAAAAGAAATTAACCTCGTTTTTCATCATTTTTGAACATGGGCTATAGCCCCTACCGTACGGCATACTATAGCACGTCGTTTTTCATCATTTTTCATCATTTTTGAGTATTTGAAAAAAATTCAAAATTTCAAAAAACATGGGTTATAGCCCATCGTTTTTAGAATTTTTGAAAAAAAAAAATTACCTCGTTTTTCATCATTTTGTAACATGGGCTATAGCCCCTACCGTACGGCATACTATAGCACGCCGTTTTTCATCATTTGAGGATTTGAAAAAAATTCAAAATTTCAAAAAACATGGGTTATAGCCCATCGTTTTTTGAAATTTTGAAAAAAAATTTAACCTCGTTTTTCATCATTTTTGAACATGGGCTATATCCCCTACCGTACGGCATACTATAGCACGCCGTTTTTCATCATTTGAGGATTTGAAAAAAATTCAAAATTTCAAAAAACATGGGTTATAGCCCATCGTTTTTTGAAAAAAAAAAAATAATAATTTACCTCGTTTTTCATCATTTTTGAACATGGGCTATAGCCCCTACCGTATGGCATACTATAGCACGTCGTTTTTCATCATTTGAGGATTTGAAAAAAATTCAAAATTTCAAAAAACATGGGTTATAGCCCATCATTTTTAGAAATTTTGAAAAAAAAGAATTAACCTAGTTTTTCATCATTTTTGAACATGGGCTATAGCCCCTACCTTACGGCATACTATAGCACGCCGTTTTTCATCATTTTTGAGGATTTGAAAAAAATTCAAAATAAAAAAAAACATGGGTTATAGCCCATTGTTTTTTGATTTAAAAAAAAAAAAATTAACCTCGTTTTTCATCATTTTTGAACATGGGCTATAGCCCCTACCTTACGGCATACTATAGCACGCCGTTTTTCAAAAAAATTCAAAAATTCAAAAAACGATGGGCTATAACCCATGTTTTTTGAAATTTTGAATTTTTTTCAAATCCTCAAAAATGATGAAAAATGATGAAAAACGACGTGCTATAGTATGCCGTACGGTAGGGGCTATAGCCCATGTTCAAAAATGATGAAAAACTAGGTTAATTCTTTTTTCAAAAATTAAAAAAACAATGGGCTATAACCCATGTTTTTTGATATTTCGAATTTTTTTCAAATCCTCAAAAATGATGAAAAACGGCGTGCTATAGTATGCCGTACGGTAGGGGCTATAGCCCATGTTCAAAAATGATGAAAAACGAGGTTAATTTTTTTTTGTAATTGAAAAAACGATGGGCTATAACCCATGTTTTTTGAAATTTTGAATTTTTTTCAAATCCTCAAAAATGATGAAAAACGGCGTGCTATAGTATGCCGTACGGTAGGGGCTATAGCCCATGTTCAAAAATGATGAAAAACGAGGTAAATTATTATTATTTTTTTTCAAAAAACGATGGGCTATAACCCATGTTTTTTGAAATTTTGAATTTTTTTCAAATCCTCAAATGATGAAAAACGGCGTGATATAGTATGCCGTACGGTAGGGGCTATAGCCCATGTTCAAAAATGATGAAAAACGAGGTTAAAAAGAAAAGTCAAAATTTCAAAAAACGATGGGCTATAACCCATGTTTTTTGAAATTTTGAATTTTTTTCAAATCCTCAAAAATTATGAAAAACGGCGTGCTATAGTATGCCGTACGGTAGGGGCTATAGCCCATGTTCAAAAATGATGAAAAACTAGGTTAATTCTTTTTTCAAAAATTAAAAAAACAATGGGCTATAACCCATGTTTTTTGATATTTCGAATTTTTTTCAAATCCTCAAAAATGATGAAAAACGGCGTGCTATAGTATGCCGTACGGTAGGGGCTATAGCCCATGTTCAAAAATGATGAAAAACGAGGTTAATTTTTTTTTTTTAATTGAAAAAACGATGGGCTATAACCCATGTTTTTTGAAATTTTGAATTTTTTTCAAATCCTCAAAAATGATGAAAAACGGCGTGCTATAGTATGCCGTACGGTAGGGGCTATAGCCCATGTTCAAAAATGATGAAAAACTAGGTAAATTATTATTATTTTTTTTCAAAAAACGATGGGCTATAACCCATGTTTTTTGAAATTTTGAAATTTTTTCAAATCCTCAAATGATGAAAAACGGCGTGCTATAGTATGCCGTACGGTAGGGGCTATAGCCCATGTTCAAAAATGATGAAAAACGAGGTTAAAAAGAAAAGTCAAAATTTCAAAAAACGATGGGCTATAACCCATGTTTTTTGAAATTTTGAATTTTTTTCAAATCCTCAAAAATTATGAAAAACGGCGTGCTATAGTATGCCGTACGGTAGGGGCTATAGCCCATGTTCAAAAATGATGAAAAACGAGGTAATTTTTTTTTTTCAAAAATTCAAAAAACGATGGTCTATAATTTTTGAGGATTTGAAAAAAATTCAAAATTAAAAAAACATGGGTTATAGCCCATCGTTTTTTGAAATTTTGAAAAAAAACTTTAACCTCGTTTTTCATCATTTTTGAACATGGGCTATAGCCCCTACCGTACGGCATACTATAGCACGCCGTTTTTCAACATTTTTGAGGTTTTGAAAAAAAATAAAAAATTCAAAAAAATGGGTTATAGCCCATCGTTTTTTGAAAATTTGAAATTATTTTTTTAACCTCGTTTTTCATCATTTTGTAACATGGGCTATAGCCCCTACCGTACGGCATACTATAGCACGCCGTTTTTCATCATTTGAGGATTTGAAAAAAAATCAAAATTTCAAAAAACATGGGTTATAGCCCATCGTTTTTTTAAATTTTGACTTTTTTTTTTAACCTCGTTTTTCATCATTTTTGAACATGGGCTATAGCCCCTACCGTACGGCATACTATAGCACGCCGTTTTTCATAATTTTTGAGGATTTGAAAAAAATCTAAATTAAAAAAAAACATGGGTTATAGCCCATCGTTTTTTGAAATTTTGAAAAAAAACTTTAACCTTGTTTTTCATCATTTTTGAACATGGGCTATAGCCCCTACCGTACGGCATACTATAGCACGCCGTTTTTCATCATTTTTGAGGATTTGAAAAAAAATCAAAATTTCTAAAAACATGGGTTATAGCCCATCGTTTTTTGAAAATTTGAAATTATTATTTTAACCTCGTTTTTCATCATTTTGTAACATGGGCTATAGCCCCTACCGTACGGCATACTATAGCACGCCGTTTTTCATCATTTGAGGATTTGAAAAAAATTCAAAATTTCAAAAAACATGGGTTATAGCCCATCGTTTTTTGAAATTTTGACTTTTTTTTTTAACCTCGTTTTTCATCATTTTTGAACATGGGCTATAGCCCCTACCGTACGGCATACTATAGCACGCCGTTTTTCATAATTTTTGAGGATTTGAAAAAAATCTAAATTTAAAAAAACATGGGTTATAGCCCATCGTTTTTTGAAATTTTGAAAAAAAACTTTAACCTTGTTTTTCATCATTTTTGAACATGGGCTATAGCCCCTACCGTACGGCATACTATAGCACGCCGTTTTTCATCATTTTTGAGGATTTGAAAAAAAATCAAAATTTCTAAAAACATGGGTTATAGCCCATCGTTTTTTGAAATTTTGAAAAAAGAAATTAACCTCGTTTTTCATCGTTTTTGAACATGGGCTATAGCCCATACCGTACAGCATACTATAGCACGCAGTTTTTCATCATTTTTGAGGATTTGAAAAAAAAAAAAAAAAAAAAAACATGGGTTATAGCCCATCATTGTTTTGATTTTTTGATTTTTTTTTTCAAATCCTCAAAAATGATGAAAAACAGCGTGCTATAGTATGCCGTACAGTAGGGGCTATAGCCCATGTTCAAAAATGATGAAAAACAAGGTTAAAGTTTTTTTTCTTCAAAAATTTAAAAAACGATGGGCTATAACCCATTTTTTTTTTAATCCTCAAAAATGATGAAAAGCGGCGTGCTATAGTATGCCGTACGGTAGGGGCTATAGCCCATGTTCAAAAATGATGAAAAACAAGGTTAATTTTTTTTTCCAAAAATTCAAAAAACTATGGGCTATAACCCATGTTTTTTATTTTATTTTTTATTTTTTAATCCACAAAAAAGATGAAAAACGGCGTGCTATAGTATGCCGTACGGTAGGGGCTAAAACCCATGTTCAAAAATGATGAAAAACGAGGTACTTTTTTTTTCTTCAAAAATTCAAAAAACGATGGGCTATAACCCATGTTTTTTAAAATTTTGATTTTTTTTTTAATCCTCAAAAATGATGAAAAACGGCGTGCTATAGTATGCCATACGGTAGGGGCTATAGCCCATGTTCAAAAATGATGAAAAACGAGGTTAATCTTTTTTTTCAAAAATTCAACGATGGGCTATAACCCATGTTTTTTTTTTTTTTTTTTTAATCCACAAAAAAGATGAAAAAGATTTTCACCTTTAAAAAATCCTCAACAATGATGAAGAATCGCGCACTATAGCGCGCCGCTCAATGGCCTCTGAGACCATGGACCAATGAATGAAATACAACACATTGAGCAGGGCACTGCAGGGAGTTGAACCCCGTTCCGGTAAACCAGAAGTCCGACACCAGTGCCTTAGTTTTTGTGTTGTTGTTCATTTACAGGTCCAGGTGTGCATACGCATCACATGACATACTGGCAGAAATGATACAGCACCTGGAACCTAACGCAAAGACCTGGCTCGTGGGGATGCTGAATACATGCATGGCACAGAAAACCATCCCTTCTGTCTGGAAAAAGGCCAAAGTGGTTGCAATCCCTAAACCTGGCAAAGACCCATCATCCCCAAAGAGCTACCGACCCATTTCCCTCCTCTGCATCACCTACAAGAGAGGCTGCTACTCCAACGCCTCATGCCACTCATAGACACCAAGCTGACTAAAGACCAAGCAGAGCTCAACCTCACCCAACACATTGAGGATGGGTTTGAGGGAAAACAAATAACTGGAGCAGCAACTGGGCGAAGCAATCACACAGGCAGCTTGTGCCTGCCTTCCTGCCTGCCTTCCTCATGTGGAAGCTGCGTAGTTGAGTTTGTGTGTGTCTTTCTTTTTCTGTCTTTCTTTCTTAGGACGAAGATCAAGGTAGACGCCGTTGGAAGGCTCAACACAAGCTGATGCCCCTAGAGATGCATCCCAAAGCTTCCCTCAGGCAGCCCAGCAAGCCAGCAAGCCCGCCCAGTCAGCCAATGCAGCCAGCCACCTCCGCCAGTCAGCCAGTGTAGAACGTCAGGCTGCCAAGCCAGAGCATATCAGCCCTTGCAGTCAGCCATTGCAGCCATACCAGCCTTGCTCAGTCAGCTCAGCCAGGCCTCTCTCGAGGCCTGGCTCTCTGTCTGCCTGGCCCGGTCTGCCCTGCCCTGCCTTGCAACAACAGAACGAGCCTTGCTAGCAAGCCAGCCAGCTCAGAATACGAGCTCAGCAAGCCAGCGCAGCTGGCAAGCACGCAGTTAGTCTAAACCAGTTTCAGACAGGCAGGCCAAGGCAGACAGACAGGAAGACCGAGGCGCCTAGGCAGGCAGACAGGCCAGGAAGGCAACAAAGTGCAGGCAGGGGGACTATCCGGCCTAAGGCTGCGCTGCAAGGGTTGGAGCCTGGCTTGCTCCTGCTGGTCTGGGCTGAGTGGCTGTGGCTGCACAGTAAGGCTGCAGTAACCTAGTCTGGGCTTGTTGCTGCACTGGCTTGCTCAGCTCGCATTCTGAGCCTGCTGGCTTGCCAGAAAGGCTGGTTCTGTTGCTGCAAGGCAGGGCGGAGCAGACTGGGCCAGGCAGACAGAGAGCCAGGCCTCGAGAGAGGCCTGGATGAGCTGACTGAGCAAGGCTGGTATGGCTGCAGTGGCTGACTGCAAGGGCTGATATGCTCTGGCTTGGCAGCCTGACTTTCTACACTGGCTGACTGGCGGAGCTGACTGGCTGCGTTCGCTGACTGGGCAGGCTTGCTGGCTAGCTGGCTTGCTGGGCTCCCTGAGGGAAGCTTTGGGATGGATCTCTAGGGGCATCGGCTTGTGTTGAGCCTTCCAACGGCGTCTACCTTGATCTCCGTCCTAAGAAAGAAAGACAGAAAAAGAAAGACACACACAAACCCAACTATGCAGCTTCCACCTGAGGAACCGAGACGCGAAAAAAGAACTGAGCGTCACTTGGGATGGTCACAAACTCTCCAACCATACCCACCCCATGTATCTTGGAGTTACACTGGACAGGACACTCTTCTTCAAAAAACACCTGGAGAACACAAAAGCCACGGTCAACACCCACAATAACATCCTGTGAAAACTAGTGAACTCCAAGAGGGGCGCAGACCCACAAACAATCCGTGCAACTGCCATGGCCCTGTCTTTCTCTACAGCAGAGTATGCCTGCTCAAGCTGGAGCCGATCACGTCACACCAAATTGGTCGACACAGCCCTAAATGACACCTGTCGCATCAACACGGGATGCGTCAAGACAACACCTGTCCCGTGCCTTTATGCACTAGCCGGCACCTCCCCCCGCACATCAGACAACTGTGTATCGCTCAAGATGAATGGAGAACACAGGAGATAGACAGTGAAGTTGGGAATGAACGAAGGAAAGTCTGGAATTAAATGATAGAGAACACCTCACACACACATAGTTTCCTTTCGTGGCTGTTTACATTCGAGGGTTGCCGGTCCTCTCGAACGGAACAGTTTAACGTCATGCCCAGGACGAAAAGATATAGAGAACACCAACATGACAAATAACAGCAGGAAGGCATGGGCCACAATCCACCGTCTTGGCAAAGACCACACCACCCATAATTCACAACGGTCACAGCAAACTCTATTGCATCACAACTGGTGTAGTTATTGGATGGAGCCCGCACACCACCAAAAAAAGAAAAACAACATACTATAGTATGCCCTCCGTGACCATGGACTTTAGCCTTTCGCTTTTCTGCGATTTAACCTTTTTTCAAATCCTCAATGATGAAGAATCGTGCACTATAGCGTGCCACTTAATGACCTTGACCAATATCAATGACCTTGAGCAGTATAAATTATCTTCAATAAGACTAGTAAATGACCTTGACCAGTATAAATGACCTTGACAAGTACAAAGGACCTTGACCAGTATAAATGACCTTCACCAGTAGAAATGACCGTGACCAGTATATGACTGTGACCAGTATACATGACCTTCATGAGACTAGTAAATGACCTTGACCAGTATAAATGACCTTTATAAGACTAGTAAATGATCTTCACCAGTATAAATGACCTTGACCAGTATGCGGTCCATGACCATGGACTATAGCCTTTTGCTTTTCCTTGATTTTCACCTTTAAAAAATCCTCAACAATGATGAAGAATCGCGCACTATAGCGCGCCGCTCAATGACCTGAGACCATGGACCAATGAATGAAATACAACACATTGAGCAGGGCACTGCAGGGAGTTGAACCCCGTTCCGGTAAACCAGAAGTCAGACACCAGTGCCTTAGTTTTTGTGTTGTTGTTCATTTAAAGGTCCAGGTGTGCATACGCATGTGCGCCTGTGCGTGTGTAGGTGCATGTGTGCATGTGTGTGTGCACGCTTCAATGACCACTGTTGGACCCAATGGCGATCAAGGACCTCAGGGAGCCACCCATTACTCACAACGGTCACAGCAAACTCTGTTGCATCACAACTGGTGGCCAACAGTCGTAACCAACACCGCCGCCGACCCACAGGAGAATACCATCGCACAGTGGTATAAGACCAACCACAATCAGCCAGCCCTCAAACCAAACCATTCGACCTAGAAGAACTCGAAACCCGGAAAAGCAGCAGGGATTGATGACATACTGGCAGAAATTATACAGCACCTGGAACCTAACGCAAAGACCTGGCTCGTGGGGATGCTGAACACATGCATGGCACAGAAAACCATCCCTTCTGTCTGGAGAAAAGCCAAAGTGGTTGCAATCCCCAAACCTGGCAAAGACCCATCATCCTCAAAGAGCTACCGACCCATTTCCCTCCTCTGCATCACCTACAAGAGAGGCTGCTACTCCAACGCCTCATACCACTCATAGACACCAAGCTGACTAAAGACCAAGCTGGTTTCCGTCCCGTCCTGTGCTGGACAGAGCTCAACCTCACCCAACACATTGAGGATGGGATTGAGGGAAAACAAATAACTGGAGCAGCAACTGGAGGGCGAAGCAAGCATGCAGGCAGCTTGTGCCTGCCTGCGTGCCTGCCTGCCTTCCTGCCTGCCTTCCTCATGTGGAAACTGCATAGTTGACTTTGTGTGTGTCTTTCTTTTTCTGTCTGTCTTTCTTAGGATGAAGATCAAGGTAGACGCCGTTGGAAGGCTCAACACAAGCCGATGCCCCTAGAGATCCATCCCAAAGCTTCCCTCAGGGAGCCCAGCAAGCCAGCTAGCCAGCAAGCCCGCCCAGTCAGCCAACGCAGCCATCCAGCTCCGCCAGTCAGCCAGTGTAGAAAGTCAGGCTGACAAGCCAGAGCATATCAGCCCTTGCAGTCCGCCATTGCAGCCATACCAGCCTTGCTCAGTCAGCTCAGCCAGGCCTCTCTCGAGGCCTGGCTCTCTGTCTGCCTGGCCCGGTCTGCCCTGCCCTGCCTTGCAGCAACAGAACCAGCCTTGCTAGCAAGCCAGCCAGCTCAGAATACGAGCTCAGCAAGCCAACGCAGCTGGCAAGCACGCAGTTAGTCTAAACCAGTTTCAGACAGGCAGGCCAAGGCAGACAGACAGGAAGACAGAGGCGCCTAGGCAGGCAGACAGGCCAGGAAGGCAACAAAGTGCAGGCAGGGGGACTATCCGCCCTAAGGCTGCGCTGCAAGGGTTGGAGCCTGGCCAGCTCCTGCTGGTCTTGGCTGAGTGGCTGTGGCTGCACAGTAAGGCTGCGGTAACCTAGTCTGGGCTTGTTGCTGCACTGGCTTGCTCAGCTCGCATTCTGAGCTGGCTGGCTTGCCAGAAAGGCTGGTTCTGTTGCTGCAAGGCAGGGCAGGGCCGACCGGGCCAGGCAGACAGAGAGCCAGGCCTCGAGAGAGGCCTGGCTGAGCTGGCTGAGCAAGGCTGGTATGGCTGCAGTGGCTGACTGCAAGGGCTGATATGCTCTGGCTTGGCAGCCTGACTTTCTACACTGGCTGACTGGCGGAGCTGACTGGCTGCATTCGCTGACTGGGCAGGCTTGCTGGCTAGCTGGCTTGCTGAACTCCCTGAGGGAAGCTTTGGGATGGATCTCTAGGGGCATCGGCTTGTGTTGAGCCTTCCAACGGCGTCTACCTTGATCTCCGTCCTAAGAAAGAAAGACAGAAAAAGAAAGACACACACAAACCCAACTATGCAGCTTGCACCTGAGGAACCGAGACGCGAAAAACCGCCACCGACCCACAGGAGAATACCATCGCACAGTGGTATCAGACCAACCTCAATCAGCCAGCCCTCAAACCAAACCCTTCGACCTAGAAGAACTCGAAACTGCAATGGGAAAGTTGAAACCCGGAAAAGCAGCAGGGATTGATGACATACTGGCAGAAATGATACAGCACCTGGGACCTAACACAAAGACCTGGCTAGTGGGGATACTGAATACATGCATGGCACAGAAAACCATCCCTTCTGTCTGGAGAAAGGCCAAAGTGGTTGCAATCCCCAAACCTGGCAAAGACCCATCATCCCCAAAGAGCTACCGACCCATTTCCCTCCTCTGCATCACCTACAAGAGAGGCTGCTACTCCTGTTTACATTCGAGGGTTGCCGGTCCTCTCGAACGGAACAGTTTAACGTCATGCCCAGGACGAAAAGATATAGAGAACACCAACATGACAAATAACAGCAGGAAGGCATGAGCCACAATCCACCGTCTTGGCAAAGACCACACCACCCATAATTCACAACTGTCACAGCAAACTCTGTTGCATCACAACTGGTGTAGGTATTGGATGGAGCCCGCACATCACAGGTGTAAAAAAAACGTTCTGTATTGAAATACTGACAACGTTTCGATCTATTTGATCTTCATCAGGTCATGTGTACACAAAACATACACTTTTATACTAAGGGAGTGCCCCCATCAACCAATCAAAACACCACATTTTGGTGCCCCTCCCATCACTGCAGGTGTGACACATCAACCCTGAGTGAGTAGGTGGGGACCCAGACATATTGATGTAAATATAGTCTGTTCAGAAATGTTAGTGCCTCTCATAGAGCTTGTAGGTGATGCAGAGGAAGGAAATGGGTCGGTAGCTCTTCGGGGATAATGGGTCTTTGCCAGGTTTAGGGATTGCAACCACTTTGGCCTTTCTCCAGACAGAAGGGATGGTTTTCTGTGCCATGCACGTGTTCAGCATCCCCACAAGCCAGGTCTTTGCGCTAGGTCCCAGGTGCTGTATCATTTCTGCCAGTATGTCATCAATCCCTGCTGTTTTCCGGGTTTCAACTTTCCCATTGCAGTTTCAAGTTATTCTAGGTCGAAGGGTTTGGTTTGAGGACTGGCTGATTGTGGTTGGTCTGATACCACTGTGCGATGGTATTCTATGTGGGTCGGTGGCGGTGTTGGTTACGACTGTTGGCCACCAGTTGTGACCAACACCGCCACCGACCCACAGGAGAATACCATCGCACAGTGGTATCAGACCAACCTCAATCAGCCAGTCCTCAAACTGAACCCTTCGACCTAGAAGAACTCGAAACTGCAATGGGAAAGTTGAAACCCGGAAAAGCAGCAGGGGTTGATGACATACTGGCAGAAATGATACAGCACCTAGGACCTAACGCAAAGACCTGGCTTGTGGGGATACTGAATAAATGCATGGCACAGAAAACCATCCCTTCTGTCTGGAGAAAGGCCAAAGTGGTTGCAATCCCCAAACCTGGCAAAGACCCATCATCCCCAAAGAGCTACCGACCCATTTCACTCCTCTGCATCACCTACAAGAGAGGCTGCTACTCCAACGCCTCATACCACTCATAGACACCAAGCTGACTAAAGACCAAGCTGGTTTCCGTCCTGGCCGCTCCTGTGCTGGACAGAGCTCAACCTCACCCAACACATTGATGATGGGTTTGAGGGAAAACAAATAACTGGAGCAGCATTCAGAGATCTCTCTGCTGCCTATGACACTGTCCAACACCGCACAATGGTCAGGAAAAGCCTCCTCAACAACAGGCGCTTCTATGTCCAGTTAAATGACCAGAGGAGTAAATGGAAAGCCCAAAAGAACGGCCTACCACAAGGTAGCCTGCTCGCCCCCTCCTTTTCAATATCTACACAAACGTCCAGCCACTACCCAAAGTAGTAGTACTGGAATGAAATGATAGAACACCTCACACACACATAGTTTCCTTTCGTGGCTGTTTACATTGGAGGGTCGCCGGTCCTCTCGAACGGAACAGTTTAACGTCATGCCCAGGACGAAAAGATATAGAGAACACCAACATGACAAATAACAGCAGGAAGGCATGAGCCACAATCCACCGTCTTGGCAAAGACCACACCACCCATAATTCACAACGGTCACAGCAAACTCTGTTGCATCACAACTGGTGTAGGTATTGGATGGAGCCCGCACATCACAGGTGTAAAAAAAACGTTCTGTATTGAAATACTGACAACGTTTCGATCTATTTGATCTTCATCAGGTCATGTGTACACAAAACATACACTTTTATTCTAAGGGAGTGCCCCCATCAACCAATCAAAACACCACATTTTGGTGCCCCTCCCATCACTGCAGGTGTGACACGTCAACCCTGAGTGAGTAGGTGGGGACCCAGACATATTGATGTAAATATAGTCTGTTCAGAAATGTTAGTGCCTCTCATAGAGCTTGTAGGTGATGCAGAGGAAGGAAATGGGTCGGTAGCTCTTCGGGGATAATGGGTCTTTGCCAGGTTTAGGGATTGCAACCACTTTGGCCTTTCTCCAGACAGAAGGGATGGTTTTCTGTGCCATGCACGTGTTCAGCATCCCCACAAGCCAGGTCTTTGCGCTAGGTCCCAGGTGCTGTATCATTTCTTCCAGCATGTCATCAATCCCTGCTGCTTTTCCGGGTTTCAACTTTCCCATTGCAGTTTCAAGTTCTTCTAGGTCGAAGGGTTTGGTTTGAGGACTGGCTGATTGTGGTTGGTCTGATACCACTGTGCGATGGTATTCTATGTGGGTCGGTGGCGGTGTTGGTTACGACTGTTGGCCACCAGTTGTGACCAACACCGCCACCGACCCACAGGAGAATACCATCACACAGTGGTATCAGACCAACCTCAATCAGCCAGCCCTCAAACCAAACCCTTCGACCTAGAAGAACTCGAAACTGCAATGGGAAAGTTGAAACCCGGAAAAGCAGCAGGGATTGATGACATACTGGCAGAAATGATACAGCACCTGGGACCTAACGCAAAGACCTGGCTCGTGGGGATACTGAATAAATGCATGGCACAGAAAACCATCCCTTCTGTCTGGAGAAAGGCCAAAGTGGTTGCAATCCCCAAACCTGGCAAAGACCCATCACCCCCAAAGAGCTACCGACCCATTTCCCTCCTCTGCATCACCTACAAGAGAGGCTGCTACTCCAACGCCTCATACCACTCACAGACACCAAGCTGACTAAAGACCAAGCTGGTTTCCGTCCTGGCCGCTCCTGTGCTGGACAGAGCTCAACCTCACCCAACACATGGAGGATGGGTTTGAGGGAAAACAAATAACTGGAGCAGCATTCAGAGATCTCTCTGCTGCCTATGACACTGTCCAACACCGCACAATGGTCGGGAAAAGCCTCCTC
Organism: Protomyctophum parallelum; assembly: GCF_964188405.1. Classification (NCBI taxonomy): domain Eukaryota; kingdom Metazoa; phylum Chordata; class Actinopteri; order Myctophiformes; family Myctophidae; genus Protomyctophum; species Protomyctophum parallelum. Next base: position 23,782,989 of record NC_139707.1, on the reverse strand, counting down.
AACAACAGGCGCTTCTATGTCCAGTTAAATGACCAGAGGAGTAAATGGAAAGCCCAAAAGAACGGCCTACCACAAGGTAGCCTGCTCGCCCCCTCCTTTTCAATATCTACACAAACGTCCAGCCACTACCCAAAGTAGTAGTACTGGAATGAAATGATAGAACACCTCACACACACATAGTTTCCTTTCGTGGCTGTTTACATTCGAGGGTCGCCGGTCCTCTCGAACGGAACAGTTTAACGTCATGCCCAGGACGAAAAGATATAGAGAACACCAACATGACAAATAACAGCAGGAAGGCATTATAAATTACCTTCATGAGACTAGTAAATGACCTTGAGCAGTATAAATGACCTTCATAAGACTAGTAAATGATCTTCACCAGTATAAATGACCTTGACCAGTATGCGGTCCGTGACCATGGACTATAGCCTTTTGCTTTTCCTTGATTTTCACCTTTAAAAAAAATCCTCAACAATGATGAAGAATCGCGCACTATAGCGCGCCGCTCAATGACCTCTGAGACCATGGACCAATGAATGAAATACAACACATTGAGCAGGGCACTGCAGGGAGTTGAACCCCGTTCCGGTAAACCAGAAGTCCGACACCAGTGCCTTAGTTTTTGTGTTGTTGTTCATTTAAAGGTCCAGGTGTGCATACGCATGTGCACCTGTGCGTGTGTAGGTGCATGTGTGCATGTGTGTGTGCACGCTTCAATGACCACTGTTGGACCCAATGGCGATCAAGGACCTCAGGGAGCCACACATAATTCACAACGGTCACAGCGAACTCTGTTGCATCACAACTGGTGGCCAACAGTCGTAACCAACACCGCCGCCGACCCACAGGAGAATACCATCGCACAGTGGTATCAGACCAACTACAATCCACCGTCTTGGGGAAAATAAATAGCTGATCAATAAGCCCCAAACGCGTTGCACTGCGACGCGTTTTGAGCTTGTACATCGGCTATTTTTGCTACAACAGTAATATGCAACGTGGCCTTCTGGAGTGAGAGTGGAAATATAGTGGAAATATAGTCTCTATCGTCAAAGTTGCCCACCCCCATTCTAAACACTACAACATGCAGAGGAGAAGTCATAACAGAACCATCTAAACACTACAACATGCAGAGGAGAAGTCATAACAGAACCATCTAAACACTACAACATGCAGAGGAGAAGTCATAACAGAACCATCTAAATACTACAACATGCAGAGGAGAAGTCATAACAGAACAATCTAAACACTACAACATGCAGAGGAGAAGTCATAACAGAACCATCTTAAACACTACAACATGCAGAGGAGAAGTCATAACAGAACCATCTAAATACTACAGCATGCAGAGGAGAAGTCATAGCAGAACCATCTAAATACTACAACATGCAGAGGAGAAGTCATAACAGAACCATCTAAATACTACAGCATGCAGAGGAGAAGTCATAGCAGAACCATCTAAATACTACAACATGCAGTCATAACAGAACCATCTAAACACTACAACATGCAGTCATAACAGAATCATCTAAACACTACAGCATGCAGAGGAGAAGTCATAACAGAACCATCTAAACACTACAACATGCAGAGGAGAAGTCATAACAGAACCATCTAAACACTACAACATGCAGAGGAGAAGTCATAACAGAACCATCTAAATACTACAACATGCAGTCATAACAGAACAATCTAAACACTACAGCATGCAGAGGAGAAGTCATAACAGAACCATCTAAATACTACAACATGCAGTCATAACAGAACCATCTAAATACTACAACATGCAGTCATAACAGAACCATCTAAATTCTAAACACTACAGCATGCAGTCATAACAGAACCATCTAAACACTACTCTGTTCACCTCTAGTCGATTCTTTATTCAGCCACGGACCACCATTTGAGGCCATTTAGCCTCTCAGACCCATTTGAGCCACTGACCACAATTGTGAGCATTAGAGTATAATTATTATGAATAGAGAAGGCACCCAGAGGAAACCCTGAGGCTGAAATGGACATAGTGGCCGAATGAAGGTATTGCAGCCTGGCCCCAAACACATGAACGCGCTGGTCCGTTGACTATATCATTGTGCACGTTCACGACGGCAGCACGCTAGCTAGCTAGCTAACGAACTAGCGTGCATCCCAGAATGCTGTTTCTACTCTGTTGTGTTCATATATTATCTTTCTACTACTTTACAAAACCATGATCCAGTAGCCGAATGGTTAGAATCGATACTATGTGAACATCCGGGCCCGGGTTCGACTCCCAGTCGATGACCGAGTATCTTTTCTTCTTAACAAACACAACTGTTTGTTTGCATCAAGTGGAGGTCCATAATTCATTCAGTATCTGAGCCGGCCACGGGACCACCATTTTTAGGCTCAAATACTGAATTGAATAATGGACCTCGACGAGAAAAGCTAAAACAATTGTGTTTAGTTTGGTAAGAATGAAGCTAACTTCTCAGTCCTCGACGGGGAATCGAAACCGGGCCTTGTTGTCTGCTAGGCGCCGACAGTAACCATTAGGCCACTGGAACACGGTTTTACAAAGCGGCACGAACATAATATATAAACATCACAACAAAGTTAACATCATATAAAGTGATCACAGATGTTTGAACAACAACAACAACGTTTAAGTATTAAATAACATTTAACGTACCTTGCTGCGGACACGACGACGAGGCGGCGGACATGGTGACGTGGCAGAATCAAAACAACACTGAAGGCCCAGGCCGTGGCGTAACGGTCTGGGCACCGGACTGGTAATCCAGTCGCAGTGTGCCGGGGGTTCGACTCCCGAACTTTACTGCATGTCATCCCCCCATCTCTCTCCCGTTTCCTGTCAGCCTACTGTCTGTCCCTTAAAAAAATCAATAAAAGGCGTAAGCCGCAAAAAAAATATCTTAAAAAAAAAAAAAAAAAAAAAAAACAACACTGAAGCAAACCCCCCTCCACGCGTCTCTTCCGTATTTGAGGAGGGGGGGCGTCACTTCCTTCCGGGTGTGACATGACGTGAGGCCACGCCCGCGAGTCTTTTGCCGCGATTTTCTTTGTAGTCATTATTGTAGTCCTCCTTACGTTACATCCGGGTCCCGTCCGCTTCTATTATGATTCTGAACGCGTGAATCTTTTTATTTTTTTACAATAGCGTTATTTTTCAGAAAGGAAGCCATTGAGGGTTAAAGTGTGTCTTAATGCTTCCAACTCGACTATAATTATTATTAATGTAACTGTAAAGAAAAGAAAATGGCCCTTAAAACAAGGCTCCAGACCTCCCAAAACAAACTGGTCAGGCTCCTACTTGGCCTCACCCCCCGAACCCACCTCACCCCTGCCCACTTTGACAGGCTGGGATGGCTTAGGGTCGTCGACAGAGTACAGCATCTTGCAATGGGTCTGGTCCACAAGATTCGATACACCACCAAGATACCCATGTACCTGTCTAAATACTTCCTTAATGTAAACGAAGTCCACACCCACAACACCAGAGGGAGTGCAACAAACCATGTACAACCCAGATTCGGCACAAACAAGGGACTAAATTATTTTCGCTCCTATGCCACCAAAATGTGGAACGCCCTACCAACAGTCATTAAGACATGTGAATCCCTTGACTCCTTCAAAACCGCTCTCAAAGGGCACCTACGGATGGCTGCAATTCGAAACTGGCCTCTGTAAAATCTGAATCCCCCCCACCCCCCCCACCCCATTTTCCCTCACTGTATATTGTATATTTTCCCTTTTTTGCTTCCCATATGATGAATTTAGCTACATAGAAATGTCTATTTGTATGTCTCTAAATGTTTGTATGTCTTTAAATGTTTTGATGAATTGAACAATGTGGACCCTGTTGTAAACAAGTGTAATGCTTAATTGGGTCGTCCACTCACAGTTGACAGTCTTTGTATTGAGTTTGTGCTTAAAATGTACTGTAAATTCTACAAACTGTTAATAAATATTTCAATCAATCAATCAATGACGTGGAGCTTTCTTGAGTAAGACCCGGAAGCGGGTTACGTCACGGCTTGAATAGTCAATACAGACATCAGTCCCTTTTCTGGCAGCGTCCTTAGTGGTCTAGCGGTCTAAACACCAGACTTTCAATACAACCTTATGTAACTTCACAGGTTCAAACCCCGCTGATCTTTTTCTCAATCATTGATTCATTTTTGATTGATTGATTGAAATATTTATTAACGGTTTGTAGAATTTACAGTACATTTTAAGCACAAACTCAATACAAAGACTGTTAACTGTGAGTGGACGACCCAATTAAGCATTACACTGCAACCCCACTGTGGCTATACCTTTTTATTCACAATGCAAAGTTATTGTACTCCTAATAATATATCATGGTGTAGTCTAGCTCTGGTTTGATTGATTGAAATATTTATTAACAGTTTGTAGAATTACAGTACATTTCAAGCACAAACTCAATGCAAAGACTGTTAACTGTGAGTGGACGACCCAATTAAGCATTACACTTGTTTACAACAGGGTCCACATTGTTCAATTCATCAAAACATTTAGAGACATACAAATAGACAATTCTATATAGTTAAAGAACAGAACAGGAATTCATCATATAGGAAGCAAAAAGGGAAAAGAAAGGAAGCCAATGAGGGTTAAATGGGTCTTTAATGCTTCCAACTCGAGTAGAATTATTAACGTAACTGTACACGTGTCCGGAAGTGGCTCTGGAAGGGCGGCTGACGCTGACGTCATGGCTTACATAGACAATATAGAACTCTATCTCTAAACCTAGCAACTTAACTTTGCCGGTTCGAGCCCCGTTGATTACTTTCCAACAACACCGACTAGTTGTTTTGTGAGGTTATTGTTAGGGCTAGTTTGACATGCATTAGGCTACCCCCATTGAGTGGTATTTCTATCTCTGGGACCCCCAATCTATATTGTAAAATCATGGTTAATTTGTTCTCTGAGAGTGTTTAAATCATGGAACATTGTCGGATTTATAGTTGTCGTGTATATTTGTACGTCTAATTTTGATGAATTGAAAATGGTGGGCCCTATTGTAAACAAGTGTAATGCTTTATGGTGTCGTCCACTCACAGTTAACAGTTATTGTATTGAGTTGTACAGTGAAATGTACTGTAATTCTGCAAACTGTAAAATAATCAATCAATCCTGCCTGTGTTCTACTATGCTAGTGTCGACTAGGCTATATGGTGCTGCTCTACTACCCGGCTATAGGATCAAGGCTCTTTAGTCGAGTATGGGAAGCCGTTTAGGCCATAAATGCATCAGGAATTAATTTGGATAATGGTAATGGAGATATTGTAAAAGTTGTCACTTTATTAATCCCCCAAGGTTCTTTTTTAAACAAAGAAAGTCTGAGTTTCTATATGGCTATGGGCTATGGTAGTAATAATAATCATATATATGTGTGTAATTATTTCCATTCGTTTTGTTCCCATTTTTCCCTACATAAGTAAATAAACTAATTATCTTTTGGGAATTTGCACCTTTGCACACCCACAATATGAAATATATATGAAAGCAGGGAATCATAGCTTCAAATTGACATATTGGTCATGTTCAGTTTCACCCACCAGTTTTGGAGATATGGCTTATAGAGCAATGTCTTACAGAGAAACAGCGAGTTGAGAAAACAGGCATGAAAGGTTCACTTGTGGTCTTTGCACCTATAGCTACATGTTTAAGCATTTATTTCATATTTACATGTCGATTTCAGCTCAGACACTTATTGTCTCCACCAGGCCGAAGGCATGGGGGGAGAGTATGTTTTGCACTCCGTCCGTCCGTGTGTCCGTCCGTGTGTGTGTCCGTCCGTCCGTGAGGAGCTAATCTCGGCCACCGTTAACCCGGTCGATGCCAAATTTTGCACACACACTCCCTGGATGCCAACGATCAACCTCTGCCCCAAACTTTCCAGAACGGCCTGTTATAGCGCCACCAGGAGGCCGCTTTGTGCAAAACAAGTTTTTGCACAGTACACCTACAGATTTTGTCCAAACATCACGCAAATTGGTACACAGTCTCTCTAGAGCCATTCAACGAAACCGGTCTTTCAGATTTCTCAGACGCCATCCTGATTGGCTAAGATTGGCTTCCAAAGTTCACAGGAGTGCTCAGTTTCAAAAAAAATGCTGCAAATCATGAACACATCGCGTGATTTCCGTGAAATTGTGCACCCACATTCCCACTAGGCCGAGGACGAAATGCCACATGAACAATTTCAACTCAGCCTCAAGGTGGCGCTATAACTGGCCCAAAAGTGTTTTTACCTCTAACTGCATGGATCTGTGGATAACTTTGTATGCCAACTCCCTAGAGGCCAAGGAAAAACCTTTGCCTGGAATTTTTCACATCTGCTCTTTATAGCGCCACCAGGAGGCCGACATATGTAAAACACATTTTCTATTACTCCTTCAGATTTTATCCAAATTTCACGCAAATCGGTACACATGATCTCCATAGTCATGTGATCAAGACAGGTTTGTTTGATTTCTCATATTCCATCCTGATTGGCCACGATTGGCTCCTACAGTTTTCAGGAGTAGCCCGCTTTGTACAAATCGCCACAACTCCTCAACGCAGCGTCCGATTGCGATGAAACTGTGCACGCATATTCCCACTAGGCTGAGGAAGAAATCCTGGTGGAGACCTGTGCCCAGAAGGGCACTTTTTCTAGTTTTTCATCATTTTGGACCATGGGCTATAGCCCATATCGTACGGCATACTATAGCACGCCGTTTTTCATCATTTTTGAGGATTTGAAAAAAATAATTAAATTTAAAAAACGATGGGTTATAGCCCATCGTTTTTTGAATTTTTGAGTTTTTTTTAATCCTCGTTTTTCATCATATTGGACCATGGGCGATAGCCCATATCGTACGGCATACTATAGCACGCCGTTTTTCATCATTTTTGAGGATTTGAAAAAATGAAAAAATAAAAAAACGATGGGTTATAGCCCATCGTTTTTTGAATTTAGATTTTTTATTTTTTATCCTCGTTTTTATCCTCGTTTTTCTATATTTCTAAAACTATGAAACATTTCAAAGATTCCTTTTCAGGCAAACATGTCCACCGTAAGATGAACCTAAGTAGGCTAGAATGGGTTTGCTAGGTGTAAGTATGTAGGACTAGTAGCATGCCAAATTCTGTGCTATTGCCATAGAGAATGCATTGGGCGTTTAAGTTAAATAACTCATAAACTACAAAACATAAAAATAAAAAAAAGTTCCAGCATGTGTCTCCACAGTAAGCTGGATAATAAAAAGTGTGAATGGAGTTTCTAGGTGAAAGTGACTTTTGACGTGCCTATAGAGCTGCCATTGAGCCCCATGTTAAATGTCTCAAATTTGAAAGCACTATATTTCTAAAACTATGAAACATTTCAAAGATTCCTTTTCAGGCAAACATGTCCACTGTAAGATGAACCTAAGTAGGCTAGAATGGGGTTGCTAGGTGTAAGTATGTAGGACTAGTAGCATGCCAAAGTTTGTGCTATTGCCATAGAGAATGCATTGTGTTGCGGAGGATGAGAGGAATGCTCTCATCCTCCGCAACACCCATTCTCATACACCGCTATACACCGCGAGGATATGAGCTATAGCCCATATCGTACGGCATACTATACTGTAGCACGCCGTTTTTCATCATTTTTGAGGATTTGGAAAAATTAAAAATCTAAAAAAAACAATGGGTTATAGCCCATTGTTTTTTTCAATTTTTGAAAAAAATAATATCCTCGCTTTTCATCATTTTGGACCATGGGCTATAGCCCATATCGTACGGCATACTATAGCACGCCGTCTTTCATCATTTTTGAGGATTTGAAAAAAATAAAAAACGATGGGTTATAGCCCATCGTTTTTTGAAAAAAAAAAAAAAATCCTCGTTTTTCATCATTTTGGACCATGGGCTATAGCCCATATCGTACGGCATACTATAGCACGCCGTTTTTCATCATTTTTGAGGATTTGAAAAAAATAATTAAATTTAAAAAACGATGGGTTATAGCCCATCGTTTTTTGAATTTTTGAAAAAAAAATTATCCTCGTTTTTCATCATATTGGACCATGGGCGATAGCCAATATCGTACGGCATACTATAGCACGCCGTTTTTCATCATTTTTGAGGATTTGAAAAAATGAAAAAATAAAAAAAACGATGGGTTATAGCCCATCGTTGTTCGAATTTTTTTTTTAACCTCGTTTTTCATCATTTTGGACCATATCGTACGGCATACTATAGCATGCCGTTTTTCATCATTTTTGCCATTGAGCCCCATTGTAAATTTGAAAGCACTATATTTCTAAAACTATGAAACATTTCAAAGATTCCTTTTCAGGCAAACATGTCCACCGTAAGATGAACCTAAGTAGGCTAGAATGGGGTTGCTAGGTGTAAGTATGTAGGACTAGTAGCATGCCAAGTTTTGTGCTATTGCCATAGAGAATGCATTGGGCGTTTAAGTTAAACTAGAAAGCAGTTCCCTGCAGAAACTGCGTGGGCTCGCCAAAAGACGCAATGTATATAATGTACAGTAGAAAATGTATTAAAGCTGAAAGAAAAGTTTAAAAAAGAATGTATAAAAATTGGTAAAAAGAATAAGCATAAATAACTGCATAAAGCGGAATAAAGTATGTGGAAGTAGTACGATGCCCAAAAAGTGGCAGAATAAAGTAAGTAAAGTATTACTGTCTACTAATGATTTGTAATGTATGAATAATGCTTTACAATGTATTCTTGATGAATTAAGAAAAGGTAAAAAAGAAAAAGAAAAAAAAGAGTAAATCCAATGGAGTATACATATAAAAGCATTCATGAGCTTAACAGAAATAGCATACTTTTACATGTAAAAAGAGGTTCAAAAAAGGTTCAAATAGCATATAGGCCTATCTTTAAAAGCATAAACACAATGATTATTGATAATGGTCTAATATTTTTCTTTAAATGTAAAAAATATATATATATTAAGTTCTTTATTAAAAGTTAAAAAAAAAAAGTTAAAGTTTTTAATTTTTAAATGTTTTAAATGTTTTAATTTTTTCCCAATTTTTTCATTTTTTTTTCATTTTTTTCATTTTTTTCATTTTCTTTATTTTTTTCATTTTTTTTTCAATTTTTTTCAATTTTTTTCAATTCTTTTTCAATTTTATTCAATTTTTTTCAATTTTTTTCATTTTTTAAATTTTTCTAATTCTTTTTTTTGTAATGTTTTTTCATTAAAAAAAAAAAAAAAATCTTTCTTTTTTTTTTTTTTTTATGAAAGTATTTTTTTTCTAAACGTGTGTGCGTGTGTGTGTGCGTGCGTGCGTGCGCTTGCGAGAGCTGTGTAAAGGCCAGCCAATAGGAAGACAGGGTGTGTGTGTGCGTGCGTGCGTGCGTGCGTGCGTGCGTGCGTGCGTGCGTGCGTGCTCTTGCGAGAGCTGTGTAAAGGCCATCCAATTGCACAAATAGCAGACCTACAAGCCCACAAGGTATCGCAGAGCAACTCATTGAGATCTTGTAACTTTAATTTCAGCCCTGTAATTAAGCCCTTATATGTCTCAGCTGTGGAAGTGTAAAAGCCTGCCAGCACTATGAGTGGCGCGCAACTTGAAGGTCTGCTATTTTACAATGGTCCTGAATGGGGGGAAACTATGCCCGAACAAATTGCTCTATCGCAAAAAGTAAAAGTCGAATGCAAATATTTTTTCCGCTGTGAGTGGCCTGAGATATTGAGGTACACCATGTGCGATTGTGGTGTTGGTACGATCGAAAATGTGGTTATAAGAGCGAGTTAAGAATTGTCATCGCGATAATTTCCTCGTAAGAATTTTACAATGGAGGTCAATGAGCAGCTTGACTGTATTTGTGTCACTTAAAAGGCCGTAGTTCACATTCTGTATGTCTCTGTGCTTTGGTGGTCACATTGTGTGAAAGAGGACATGTGTGGCTACAAAATGACCAAAGAACATGCGTGTAAAATGAATATTTTGGCCGGGACGACAATTAGTTTGGTAAACTTTCAAGGAAAGATTTTCTGTCTTCCGCACTCTAGTCAAAGAAGCCCCGCACTCTAAGTTGGCACTAATTAGGCGAAACGGCCTGCGATTGAACTGCGATTTCGGAAAAACCGTTTAACGTATTCGAATACGGTTTGAACCACGAAAAGGTCCAGAGTCGTGTGAGCTTTCTAAAGTTTAAATCACGTTTCTACGACAAAGTATGCCAGAGTAATGAGGCTGCAAAAGTAAGGTTGATTTAGAGATAAAATGCCATACATTGTCTATGGGAGGAAGTTTAAAAGTTAAAAAGTTAAAAAGTATAAAAAGTATAGAAATTTGTAAAAATTCCAATTGAAGCAATAATAACTGCAAAGAGCTGAACAGTTTGAAGTTTGAACTAAATTTCTAGCATAAAGTATGTGGAACTAGTAGGAAACCGAAGTTTGAAATCCAAGGGTAACAATAGTGTGCTCGCTGAGGCGAGCCCACAATAACTCAGAAACTACAAAACATTTCAAAGTAAAACGTTCCAGCATGTGTCTCCACAGTAAGCTGAATAATAAAAAGTGTGAATGGCGTTTCTAGGTCAAAGTGATTTTTTGACGTGCCAAAATCTGCCATTGAGCCCCATTAGAAAAGTCTCAAATTTGAAAGCATATTTCTAAAACTATGACACCTTTCAAAGATTCCTTTTCAGGCAAACATGTCCACCGTAAGATGAACCTAAGTAGGCTAGAATGGGGTTGGTAGGTTTAAGTATGTAGAACTAGTAGCATGCCAAAGTTTGTGCTATTGCCATAGAGAATGCATTGGGCGTTTAAGTTAAATAACTCAGAAACTACAAAACATTTCACAGTAAGAAGTCCTGCCTGGGGCCCCCTCGCCTACTCTCCTCCTGCCTGGGACCCCCTCACGTACTCTCCTCCCATCTGATTTATCCACCGGGCCACTTAACGGCACACAGTCATACCTACTCTAGGTGATGGTGATTTGAACCAGCACCATCCTAAGTCGGGTTTGAACCGGCAGACTTCTACTAGGTATTCTATGGATATTATCTGATTTATCCACCAGGGCTCTTAAATGCACACACTCCTACCTACTCAGCATCCTACTAGGAGTATGTGGCCGGCATACTTCTACTAGGATATGGATATGGACAGTGTCGGTGATCTATGGATATCAATTATCCACTGTCTGTGATTTGAGTATGTCGGGGTTTGAACCGGCACACTTCTATTATCTGACAGCCATTATGGCTGGTACTGGTATGTGTACCAGAGACTTAAGGTCCTTCATGCAGCATCAGAAAGGTTGATGAAGTTGTACATCATCTGCCCTCTCGTACCCAGTTCTGTTTGTGTATGATGACAAATATACAATATATAATACCGGTAATATGCCGGGGCGGCAGTGCCTCAGGGATAGAGTGGCCAAAAGAGCGGCTGGATGGAGAACCGTAAGGTTCGCAAGACAAATTTCAGTGTGAACTAACAATATACCGGTAGTACTATATCATACCATATTCTCAGTTCGATCCAGGGCTCCCCCAGAGTTAGACTCTGTCTGAACCCCTGATTGATCCCGATGTGCAGGTCGGTGCCTTGTATGGTTTCCTCTGTCATCGGTGTGTGACTGAATGTGTGAATGTAATGCTATGTTATGCTATACATAATCTATGTAAAGTGCTTTGGATAAAAGCTCTATATACTGTAAATGCACCAATTTCCATTTACGGTATATAAACTCCTTGACTGTTATGATGACATACTGAAGACACTGACTCTGAGGAAGAAGATGATATTGTCTAAATACAAACCCTGGAAACATACAGCATTACAATTTGTAGAACATGGAAAGTCTGATGTTGCATGCTCTAAAAGTGTGCCCATGGGAAATGGGGACAATGAGAGAAGATGCAAATCTCCAAGAAAATCCAGAACTACTACATAGACCTGCAGATATGTCGATGAAGAAAACCATGGACCAGTGTCTTCAGTATGTCATAACTCTTATTTATTGAAAGTGATGACTTGTCATCACTTTCATTTATTTAAAGAAAAATGTTAACTACTTCAGTGAGATTAATAAAAGCTTTGACATAGATACTGGTCTGCTGTTCTAATTCTTTGTTTTATAGCTGCTATATTTCGTTTAGAGATTTAGTGTTTTAGGTAGCATTTACAGTATGATATTTGTCATCATATGCAAAGAGATCTGGGTACGAGAGCAGCCGATGTACAACTTCATCAATCTTTCTGATGCTGCATGTGAAGGCCCTGTCTCTGGTACTCTGACCAGTAGTCCTGGTTTTGTCTATGAACTGATTGCACAAGACCGCAAGGACTTTTTTGTGCTATCCCTTTTGGACTGATTTTATGACTGTACTCTGTTGCTGTTTTTACATTAAATCCATCAATCAATCAATCAATCAATCAATCAATCAATTGTGCTGGCCTTCCCACAAATGAAACATTATATTTGTATACCGTATGTTAAACAGTGTTGTATCCTATTCAACAATGTTGTACCCTATTCAGTCTTCTTGACGAGACGGCATGCTCTCACTCTGGTCTTACTGGAGTAGTGTTCTCAACATGATATATGATGAGGAGAGTATATTGAATTTCTCTCTGTTGAACAACAGTTAGTATGTGTTGAAGGTCTTCTGCCGTGGGCTTTATACATTATGGGTCTTGTTTCGTGCCTTTTTGTCTCCACCAGCCGAAGGCTAGGGGAGAGTATGTTTTGCACTCCGTCCGTCCGTCCGTCCGTCCGTCCGTCCGTGTGTCCGTGTGTCCGTCCGTGAGCAGCTAATCTCGGCCACCGTTAACCCGGTCGATGCCAAATTTTGCACACACACTCCCTGGATGCCAACCATGAACCTCTGCCCCAAACTTTCCAGAACGGCCTGTTATAGCGCCACCAGGAGGCCGCTTTGTGCAAAACAAGTTTTTGCACAGTACACCTACAGATTTTGTCCAAACATCACGCAAATTGGTACACAGTCTCTCTACAGCCATTCAACCAAACCGGTCTTTCAGATTTCTCAGACTCCATCCTGATTGGTTAAGATTGGCTTCCAAAGTTCACAGGAGTGCTCAGTTTCAAAAAAATGCTGCAAATCATGAACACATCGCGTGATTTCCGTGAAATTGTGCACCCACATTCCCACTAGGCCGAGGATGAAATGCCACATGAACAATTTCAACTCAGCCTCAAGGTGGCGCTATAACTGGCCCAAAAGTGTTTTTACCTCTAACTGCACGGATCTGTGGATAACTTTGTATGCCAACTCCCTAGAGGCCAAGGAAAAAGCTTTGTCTGGAATTTTTCAAATCTGCTCTTTATAGCGCCACCAGGAGGCCCACATATTTAAAATACATTTTCTATTATTACTCCTTCAGATTTTATCCAAATTTCACGCAAATCGGTACACATGATCTCCATAGTCATGTGATCAAGACAGGTTTGTTTGATTTCTCATATTCCATCCTGATTGGCCACGATTGGCTCCTACAGTTTTCAGGAGTAGCAAATGGCCACAACTCCTCAACGCAGTGTCCGATTGCGATGAAACTGTGCACGCATATTCCCACTAGGCTGAGGAAGAATCCTGGTGGAGACCTGTGCCGATTGGCACTTTATCTAGTTAAGTCTATTTTCCATTCTGGTGAAATAGTGTCAGGGCAGGGTTCTGCTATTGTCAATGTACTGGACAGGCAGTAGGATCTGTTACACTAAAGATAACTAAATGCTAGGTCATTCTCCACTCCAGTCAGCTAATTAGCTACTTGATTTGACAAGGTTCATCTCATCTTTTCACATTCCAAAATATGTTAAATGATTTTACCTGTCATTTTATGAAGAAAGCCACATACTGTAGACAATAAGATGCAGGTGGAGCCAAATACTGTAGTATAACTTGACTGTAACCAAATAACTACAGAAATGAATAACTTGCTGTTATGAGGATAATATTGAGATTTGAGCTTGATGACTAGGGAACATCCAGGTCATGTGCTGCAACATAATAATAGTTAGTAGTTCCACTGTATGCTTGCATATTTCTCTGTACTATTGTTGAAGCGGTATACATTTTTACCACACATTCTCATTTCTCAAGTTTGAGACATTTCATACATTGTAATGTAGGGACTTATACTCAAGTGAATTTGTTATTATTTTTCCACCCTTGATAAGTGAAGCCAAAACTAATCTAATCTGTGTGATACTATAGATTTAATTAGGAGTTGGGACTGTTCTCCCCGTTTGGCACACCATATATGTTAGTGCCATAACTCCACGAGTATGCAAGCTACAGTTTTTACAGTATTGCTGGATTCAGTAGAACTACACCTTTCCTACAAGTCCTCATATGTGTTGCTATGACCATCCATTTCAGAGTCACTACAAAGTAAAGAAGACATTCTACATAGATTTACAATTCCGCCTACTGTAGGTATGTGTTCAAATGACTATATCTCATATTGACATTCAGATATTGTCATTCAGTCTTTTCTAGAATGTAGAGGTATGTCCTGGCTTCAAGTATGCCAAGTTTTGTATAACTTTAAATAACAATTTCACCACTTTTGCAGTAACATATTTTTATACAAGAATCCATTTCATGTATGGGAGGCCTTAGAGATGAGGAAAAACTATGTTGTGTTTGGTCCTACCTCTGGTAGGGGTATCTCGAAAACTAAAGCACTTTTTGACTGTTTGTTGCAGGACTAACAGTTCGTTCTGCAGTGAGATCAGCTTGAGAGTCATACTGTTGTCTGTACCTCAATTCGACTGCCGAAATTCAGGTTTGAACCAGGAACCTTTAGATCTTCAGTCTCCCAACTGAGCATGCCGTACGATATGGGCTATAGCCCATGGTCAAAAATGATGAAAAACGAGTCGAAATTCACTTTTCGTTTTTTTTTCAAATCCTCAAAAATGATGAAAACGAGGATTTGAAAAAAAGTCGAAATTCACTCCGAGACCATGGGCCCATAGTCTCGGAGTGATTTTCGTCTTTTTTTCAAATCCTCAAAAATGATGAAAAACGGCATGCTATAGTATGCCGTACGATACGGGCTATAGCCCATGGTCAAAAATTGTGAAAAACGAGGATTTGAAAAAAAGTCGAAATTCACTCAGAGACCATGGGCAATAGCTTTAAGCATATGCGCATATACATACACTCTATTCCTTAAAACAGAGGACTGTCTCCTTCTCTTCTCTTCTCTTCTCTTCTCTTCTCTTCTCTTCTCTTCTCTTCTCTTCTCTTCTCTTCTCTTCTCTTCTCTTCTCTTCTCTTCTCTTCTCTTCTCTTCTCTTCTCTTCTCTTCTCTTCTCTTCTCTTCTCTTCTCTTCTCTTCTCTTCTCTTCTCTTCTCTTCTCCTCTCCTCTCCTCTCCTCTCCTCTCCTCTCCTCTCCTCTCCTCTTCTCTTCCCTCTCATGCCTCTGTTTCTTTCTCTCTGTGATGTTTTTCAAGTCCATTGAGCCATTGTAAACATTTCTCCAGTCGTTGAGTGAAAATATGGACTGCAGCATATAATGATACGCTGCCTTGCCTTCACGATGGCCATAAAACCAAAACAAGTAGCAGAGAGAGAAGAGCAGAGAGGGACATTTGGGGGGGTTGGTCATTATGTTGTTAGTGAGGTGAAATGTGATGTGGGGTCAGACATGAGAGAATGGTTCTTAACCAAGTTTTTTTTTTATATATATTTAACAATTTTGGAGATCTGTTTTTTCAAACAATCTGTAAATGTTAGCTTGCAATGCCATGTCCAAAATAGGGAGGCCAGGGATAAAGTGGTTAAAGATGTGCTCTGCTGTTGTTAAACCGACTTTGAAGTGCTTTGGGTGAAGTGTAGTTTGAGGGGTGTGAGAGGGCGGGTGCCCCCTAAACAGCCACTGAGACATGAAATGACACCAAGCGTGGCCCATACGCCAGAGCGCAGACTGGGAGACAGACGGACGGACGGACGGACGGACGGACGGTCACAGAGACAGAAAGACTGGCAGGCAGTGTTGCACTGGCCCACAAATAGGTCAGCACCTTCCTTCCCTTCCTCCTTCCTTCCGTTCAGTCCTCCATACTTCTCTCTCTTCTGCCCTACTACTCTCTCTCTCACATCCTCACTCCCTCACTCCCTCACTCACTCACTCCCTCACTCACTCACTCACTCACTCACTCACTCACTCACTCACTCACTCACTCACTCACTCACTCAGGGCAGCCAGTGAAGGTCTCTAATCTGTGGGTCTGAGCAGCTGCTGCCTTGTGGCTAACAGGCAGCAGGGCTCTTATTATTTTACGTAAACACACACACACACACACACACACACACACACACACACACACACACACACACACACACACACACACACACACACACACACACACACACACACACACACAGACTCTCTCTCTCTCTCTCTCTCTCTCTCTCTCTCTCTCTCTCTCTCTCTCTCTCTCTCATGGCCTCTTTATGTGGTAGGCCAGCTGCCTGGTGACATGCCTTCTCACCAGCAGTGCTCCAAACACTGCTGCTGCTGTTGTTGTTGGTACTGCTGCTACTGCTAAGCCAGTGGGACTTTCCAACAGAGAGAAGGGGACAGGGAGCGCTAAGGAGATGGTGCACACCGGTGCAGGGTGAAGGGGGCGTGGGGTGGGGGGGTGCAGGGTGAAGGGGGTGTGAGGTGGGGGGGTGCAGGGTGAAGGGGGTGTGAGGTGGGGGGGTGCAGGGTGAAGGGGGTGTGAGGTGGGGGGGTGCAGGGTGAAGGGGGTGTGAGGTGGGGGGGTGCAGGGTGAAGGGGGTGTGAGGTGGGGGGGTGCAGGGTGAAGGGGGTGTGAGGTGGGGGGGTGCAGGGTGAAGGGGGTGTGAGGTGGGGGGGTGCAGGGTGAAGGGGGCGTGAGGTGGGGGGGTGCAGGGTGAACGGGCCGTGAGGTGGGGGGGTGCAGGGTGAAGGGGGCGTGAGGTGGGGGGGTGCAGGGTGAACGGGCCGTGAGGTGGGGGGGTGCAGGGTGAAGGGGGTGTGAGGTGGGGGGGTGCAGGGTGAAGGGGGTGTGAGGTGGGGGGGTGCAGGGTGAAGGGGGTGTGAGGTGGGGGGGTGCAGGGTGAAGGGGGTGTGAGGTGGGGGGGTGCAGGGTGAAGGGGGTGTGGGGTGGGGGGGTGCAGGGTGAAGGGGGTGTGGGGTGGGGGGGTGCAGGGTGAAGGGGGTGTGGGGTGGGGGGGTGCAGGGTGAAGGGGGTGTGAGGTGGGGGGGTGCAGGGTGAAGGGGGTGTGGGGTGGGGGGGTGCAGGGTGAAGGGGGCGTGAGGTGGGGGGGTGCAGGGTGACAGGGGCGTGAGGTGGGGGGGTGCAGGGTGAAGGGGGCGTGAGGTGGGGGGGTGCAGGGTGACAGGGGCGTGAGGTGGGGGGGTGCAGGGTGAAGGGGGCATGAGGTGAGGGAGTGCAGTGTGAAGGGGGCATGAGGTGAGGGAGTGCAGTGTGAAGGGGGCGGTGAGGGAGGGCAGTGTGAAGGGGGTGGGGGGGGTGCAGGGTGACAGGGGCGTGAGGTGGGGGGGTGCAGGGTGAAGGGGGCGTGGGGTGGGGGGAGTGGAGGGAAGGAGGAGGGGAGGAAAGGAGAAGAGGAGGGGGTAGCGAGTGAGGCAGCGACAGCCAGGAATAGAGAGAAGGAGAACAGGGCAGTTCTGTCCAAGGACTGTCTAAAGAGGACAAGAAGCGAAGACCGTACGGGCGACACCATGTTGCTCACATGGTGCTCCATGGAAGGAAAGAAACATGCGCAGTTGCTTCCTTCCTTGCCTTGGTCTGCAACTGCGCATGTTTCTTTCCTTCCATGGAGCACCATGTGAGCAACATGGCGGCGCCCTTACAGTCTTCGCTTCCCGTCCTCTTTATACAGTCCTTGGTTCTGTCCTGTGGCAGGAACTTTTTCTTACATGTATACGACACAATTGTGATAATTGAATACAACCGCAAAGGCTTTGTAGCAAGGAGGGGCAAAATAGTCAACCATGAGCACACATTGTTGAGGTGATGCAGGCACAATTGTATCAACTAACAAAACATCAAAGACTGGAAAGGTCTTTGATGTTTAACATCAAATTAACGTCTTTTTTAATAATATTGTTTTGGACTCCAGTCAGAATGGCCCCAGGTTGTCTGTGGGCCCTGGAGGTTGGTTCTAGGAACTGCTTGAACGACGTGTCACTTTAAAGGAATGTATGCAAATTAATGTTTGTGATATTGCGTGGCATACGTTCAAGATATTTCCGTAAAACTGGTTTCTTTTTTTATAATCAGCACAAACTTACACTTGTGTACACCTATCAAAATCTAAAAGGATACGTTTATAGAAATCTCTTCGGACCAAATTGGAAGTTGTTACTTACTTTGAATTACAGATAATGTGACATAACCGCTCCTTCTGTGCAGGTGTGGTGCCCAAAACAATCATAGATCATGACAATTAAATAACGACATGTGATGCATTGGTTCATTGTTCTCACTATCAGTAATGATGCAACAGTCCCCCCTGGGTGTGAATGGAGGACAAAACGAAATGGAATTTGATCTGGTCAGGTGACGCTGTGAGTAAGGTATACTTGATTTCACGAGAGATAACTGCATGTACTGGGCCTTGGATTTTCTGTTGTATGCCCAATAATGAGTCATTTACTTGGATGGAAGCATTATTGCCACCCCGGCTGATGACGTGTTGCACAGTAGAATTCCCATGCTAAACTATGAACGTAATTACAATAACATAGGCGTACTCTCAGGCACACAGGCACAAACTGTGTGTGCGTGTGTGTGTGTGTGTGTGTGTGTGTGTGTGTGTGTGCGTGCATGCGTGCGTGCGTGCATGCGTCACTGCGTGCGTGCGTGCGTGTGTGTGTGTGTGTGTGTGTGTGTGTGTGTGTGTGTGTTCATACACAAACACACAGTCACATTAGTTGGCACAGACCTAAAAGACTTGGAATGACCACAAATACTAAACAGAACTTTCATCTTTTGGCCTCCGCGACTGACATCCATCACTTCAGGAACAAAGGCCCTGTCCCATTTCTATGCCGCTGTCCAGTCCCAGACAGCCCAGAGAGTTTGTGCCCACTAAATCCATTTGGCTCCGCTTTTGTGCAGCCAGACATCCTGCAACAAACGAGAGACGTTTAGGCTATAGTGTAAGAACAGCACACATGTAAACAGACCCCCATGGAACTGGAGTCCATATGCTATACTGTGTAGAACGCACACGCATGCACGCACACACACACACACACACACAGCCACTACACCTTGAGTGCCCTATACCAAGAATACAAACACGGGTATAGATTGGTTAAATTAACATTTTATTCACTGAAATTAAGGTTAGATAGGCTATTGCAGCTTTATTTTAACTCTGAAAGTGTACTATTGTAATCAAATGGACCTGTACACTCTCATACAGTAGTTGCAAATTAACACCTTTGCGTACTGGCCTGCCTGCAGCGTAAAATCCTCATTTCCACAGTGTGACCTTCCCATCCTGTCCTGGCCCAGTTAACCTTCCCGCAGTTTGCTCTCAGTCCAGCTCCGCACCTTATCCAGATTCTGCCTTGCCTTGTCCTTTCATAATGCTCAGCATCTTAACCATCCTCAGTCTTATTGCAATGTATTGTAGTAAACGGTGCATTTATATAGCATCTTTGTCCAAAGCTCTTTAATGGAGTTGGAACAACTGATGTTCAGGAGGCGGAGAAACACACCTTGACCATACCTTCACGCCATCCTCCGCCCTCCATGCCAATCTACCTGAGCCTACTTATACCCGCCCCAGACAACCCAGCATCCTCTATGCTTTTCGTATCCGTACGTACGCTCGTACTCGCCAAAACGCACGTACACTGACAAGCAAAGGAAAAAACCAGCAACACAGAAACAAGCAATCTTCGGCTCACCTGCCATGGATCATTACTCCACCTCGGGCGACGATTCCGATCTCCCCGAGGGCACCCAGGGCCAGGGGAGCCCGACGCTCATCCCCGACACTGACACGTCCAGCGACGATGACAGCCGTCCCACCACAGCCCCCCAGGCCGCCGTCTCCCAACCATCCAGGCTCAGCCTCATCCGGAGCCGCATTCGCGACCGCATCCGAAGGCTTCGCTCCGAGAAGAGGAAGGGTCGCGAGACCCGCAACCAACCACCGGCACCAACCCTCCCTCCACCCACCCAGGCGACCCTGCGCTCCAGGCGCGTCCTCACCGCCACCCGCAGCTCCGCCGCCTCGCAACCTCCCAGCAACCCAAGCCCGCCACAACCCGCCATCTCCGACTGGATGGTAGTAGGACTTCACAAGCAGCTCAACGTTCCGTTCGTCCGCTCCACCAACAAGGCGGGCTTGTTTAAACTCCTCTGCGACAGCACCGACAACAACAACACCGCAACTCCCTCAACTTCCTCAAACCCGGCGCCCACCGATGACGTCACGAGGCGCGCTCCCAGCGCGGCCACCACCGATGACGTCACCCGCCGGTCCAAGCGGTCCCGTGTCATCCCAACCTCTCTCTCCCCCCCCCCCCACCTCCAGTGTCGGCACAATTCCAACCAGCTCAACCACCTCCCTCCCTCCCGCCATCACAATCCCTCCAATCAGCCAGACCCCCACAGTGCCTGCCCCCCACACCCTCACGTCCCTCCTTTCCCTCTTGACCTCCTCCCTCTCGTCCTCCTCCACCGCGCAGGCCGCACCACCCCCCAACCCCCCCCCCCCCCCCCCCACACTCAAACTCCCCCCATCCCCCCATCCATCGCCACTCTCGTGGCTGCTTTGATCCAGGCCTTCCCACAGGCTCTCCCAGCCTACCCGCCCTCCCAGGCCCCCCCTCCCCCCCTCATGGCTTCTCCTGCCGAGGTTCCCCCCGCCCTCCTCATGGCTTCTCCTGCCGAGGTTTCCCCCGCCCTCCTCATGGCTTCTCCTGCCGAGGTTCCCCCCGCCCTCCTCATGGCTTCTCCTGCCGAGGCTCCACCCACCGTCCCCCTGGCTCCTCCTGCCTTCCCACAGGCTCTCCCCGCCTACCCTCACCTCCCGGCTACCTACCACCCTACGCTGGTTCTCCCCAGCGTCCTTTCCGACCCCTCCTACCCTCTCCCCCCCCCCCCGTCCTCCCAATTTCTCTCTCTCCACAGCAACCCCAGCAGTCGTCCCGCCCAACGCCCCAGCAAGAAACCTTCAGAACATCGGCGCCGCCCTCCGGAACCAGATTCTTTTAGGTAATGACATCGACCTGGCCACCCTCCTCCGCCCCTCCACCACCAACTCCGAGTCCCGCATAATAGAGTGCGGAGACCTCTCCATCCAACTCCGCAACCCCACCCCTTCACGCTCCGCCATCCTCACCGTCGCCGAGTTCGGCCTGGCATTTTCACTCTACAGGAGATGTCATCTGCTCCACCTACCCAGCCCGGCGCCAGGAGCTGGACGACTACCTCGCCACCATCTTCGACCTAGCCATAAGGTTCGGCGGCTCCCTGTTCCTGGAATACCACCGCCAGTTCTCCGCCACCGCCGCAGCAAGGCTCCACCAGCTCAACACCGCAACCTACTGGGGTCAACTAGACCTAGAACTTTACTGCCGGATATTCGCAGGAAGGCTCGCCATCGCCTGCAACCTGTGCGGCAACCCCACCCACCCCGCCAGCCAGTGCGTCCACGCCGCCACCCGCACCCCTGCCGCCAGCCAGTATTCTGCCGCCAGCCAGCACGTCCACGCCACCGCCAAACCCACCACCAAACCCACCACCAGACCCACCACCAAACCAGCTTCCAGTCTTCCCTCCCTCCTCGCCACCGCCGCCCCGCCCCAGCAACGACCCCCCCAATACCCAGCTTCCAAACAATCAATCGACATACGTGGCCGCCCAGTCCTCTACTGCGGCACCGAGGCCATCTGCAATAATTTCAACGGCATAGGGTGCTCCGCATCCGTCTGCAAGATGCTCCATGTATGCACCCACTGCGGGGGCGCCCATGCCCGCCCCTCCTGCCCCCAACACCCCACCAATCCCTCCAAACCCAGTTGACTATCCCGGCACCTCTCCACCCCCATCAACATCCCCGCCCTGGCCGCCGCACTTTCACGCCACCTAGACCCCGCAATCGCCTGCTTCCTCCTCGGAGGCCTGAACTACGGCTTCTCCCCCGGCCTCATCACCCTCCCCACCAACAGCCACACCTGCCAAAACCTCCAGTCCGCCATCACTGACCCCGACTCCGTCACCACCCTGCTCACAAAAGAGGTCACAAACGGTTTCATGATCGGCCCATTTTCCACCCCACCATTCCCCATCTACCGCATCAGCCCCCTCGGCATCGCCACCCGAAAATAAAAAATAAAAAGAGGATCATCCTCGACCTCTCCTCCCCCCACGGCACCCCCACCCCCAGCATCAACAGCCTCATCCCCAGCCCCCCATTCTCCATGCAATACGCCACCATAGATGGCGCCATAAACCTCATCCGCCGGCCAAGGCGCCCAGCTGGCCAAAGCCGACGTCACCGCAGCTTTTAAAGTCCTCCCCCTCCACCCCGACAGCTGGCATCTTTTTGGGGTCTTCTGGCAGGACGCCTACTACTGCAGGAGCAGCCCAAAGCTGTTCGACACCCTCGCCGAAGCCCTCTGCTGGATCCTCCTCAATAACTGCAAGCTCCCCTGTTAGACGACTTCCTCGTCGTCACTCCCCCTCACGCACCCCCCGCTTCCGGCCTCACCACACTCACCTCCGTTTTCAACGACCTCTGCGTTCCCCCCCTAGAGAAGACCGAGGGCCCTTCCACCTCCCTCGAATTCCTAGGCATCACTCTGGACACCGTCTCACTCCAAGCCTCCCTGCCCCCCGACAAGCTCAACCGCATCACCCTCCTCCTTTCCAACTACATGAACCTCCCCCAGTGCAGCAAGCAACAGCTCCTTTCCCTACTCAGCCATCTCAACTACGCCATGCGCATCATCCCCCAAGGCCGCTCCTTCATCTCCAACCTCCTCCACCTCTCCACCTCAGTCCCCTCCCTTCACCACCAAGTCACGCTCGACTCCCCCTGCCAAATGGAGCTGCGCCTCTGGCACCTCCTCCTGTCCAATTGGAACGGCATCACATTCTCCTCCCCCGAAGACCTCCAACTCTTCACAGACGCGGCCCCTTCAGTAGGCTTCGGCGGCTACTACGCAGGAAGGTGGTTCTCCTCCCCCTGGCCCGGCGAACTCCACCTCCTCGACCCTGACCATACCCAATCATCTACCCTCTATGAACTTTACCCCATAGTCGTCGCCGCAGCCCTGTGGGGTACCGAGTGGACCAGCAAAAGTGTTCTCATCCACACCGACAACCAGGCCGTCGTACACATCATCAATAAAGGCCGCTGCTCCTCTCTCCCCGTCATGTCCCTCCTGCGCCGCCTAACCTGGCTCTCAGTCACCCACCAGTTTCTCCTCCGCGCTGCCCATGTCCCCAGCCACCACAACGCCATCGCTGACTCCCTTTCCCGCTTTCTCTTTCAGAAATTCAAGACACCACACTCTGATCCCCTTCCGGTCCCAGTCCCTCCATTTTCCGACATCACCTTCCCCTAGAGCATCCTCTCCACCACCTCATCCTCCAGTCCCAGCAATCCGTCCTGCTGAGCATAGCAGACTCCACCCTCTCATCCTACCGGACAGCTTGGATCAACTTCCAGTCCTTCCATCTCCGCCACAACCTACCCTTCCCTTCCCTCGATCTCCTCTCCCTCTCTGCCTACATCAGCCACAGCGCCTCTGCCCTCTCCACCCGTTCCTCCACAATCCGAGTCTACCTCTGCGGGATCAGTTTCTTCACCAAACTCCTAACCGGTTCACCCCATCCCTTCACTCAGCACCCCCAAATCCTTCTCCAACTCAAAGGCTTACAGCGCGGTGAACCACGGCTCCCTCCTCGGCGCCTCCCCCTCACCATAGAGATCATGGCCTCCTGCATCCATACCATCAGATCCGGCTACGCCAACCAAACCCTCAACTCCACCCTCGAATCCATGTTCCTCCTCGCCTTCTACGGCTTCCTCCGCTGCTCGGAGTTCACAGCCGCCAACCGGAACTTCGACCCTGCAATCCACCCCTGCCTCTCCGACATAACTTCCCACGACCACGACAACACACTGGTCTTCACACTGAAACGAAGCAAGACCTCCCAGCCTCGCCCAATCCCCATCTACTTCTTCCGCCTCAACTCTCCCACCAGTCCTTTCGAATCCCTGGCCAACCACGTCCGCCTCAGACATTCCCAGCACGCTCTCCCCCCGCACCCCCTCTTCATCGACGAACACGGAACCGTCGCCACCCGCGGCTGGTTCCTCCTCCACCTCTGCCAAATCCTCACCATCTCAGGCTACCCCGCGGAAAACTTTTCCGGCCACTCCTTCCGCATCGGCGCCGCCTCCACAGCCGCCAGCCGAGGCCTCCAGGACCACACCATCCGCTTGCTAGGTAGATGGTCTTCCCAAACATACCTGACCTACATCCGCTCCTCCCTCCACGACATCAAGCAGGCCCACAGCTCCCCGGCCTAGTGGTCGCCCCCCCGGAACCCACGCCCCGCTCTCCTCCTCATCATCACTCTCCTCCTCATCATTTCATTCTCTCATTCAATAAAACCTTTAAACCTTCAATGGTGTGTTTCTTCCAACTAGTGAAATGGAGTTGGAACAACTGATGTTCAGGAGGCGGAGAAACACACCTTGACCATACCTTCACGCCATCCTCCGCCCTCCATGCCAATCTACCTGAGCCTACTTATACCCGCCCCAGACAACCCAGCATCCTATGCTTTTCGTATCCCGCCACCATCCCCATCACCACCTCAAGACCAGCAGCATCTCCACTGCTCCATCTCCTCCATCTCTCCTCACCTCCTCCCTTCCTCACAGTTCCCACGGGGGATCACGCCTCCAAGCGTACCGCGGGCTGACCGCCACACGATCACACCCTCCAAGTGTACCGCGGGCTGACCGCCACACGACCCCCTCCCCAAAGACTGCAGGGTCGGCGACCCCCCCCCGGAACCCACGCCCCGCTCTCCTCCTCATCATCACTCTCCTCCTCATCATTTCATTCTCTCATTCAATAAAACCTTTAAACCTTCAATGGTGTGTTTCTTCCAACAAGTGAAATGGAGTTGGAACAACTGATGTTCAGGAGGCGGAGAAACACACCTTGACCATACCTTCACGCCATCCTCCGCCCTCCATGCCAATCTACCTGAGCCTACTTATACCCGCCCCAGACAACCCAGCATCCTATGCTTTTCGTATCCCGCCACCATCCCCATCACCACCTCAAGACCAGCAGCATCTCCACTGCTCCATCTCCTCCATCTCTCCTCACCTCCTCCCTTCCTCACAGTTCCCACGGGGGATCACGCCTCCAAGCGTACCGCGGGCTGACCGCCACACGATCACACCCTCCACGTGTAACGCGGGCTGACCGCCACACGACCCCCTCCCCAAAGACTGCAGGGTCGGCGACCCCCCCCCGGAACCCACGCCCCGCTCTCCTCCTCATCATCACTCTCCTCCTCATCATTTCATTCTCTCATTCAATAAAACCTTTAAACCTTCAATGGTGTGTTTCTTCCAACTAGTGAACTCAGGGGTATAGGGGCCGGTATAGCAGCCGGATGGGAACCGCGTGTTTCCCAGTTCAATCTTTTTATTTCCATTCTTGCTATAGCAAGCTATACTGTGTATATGCTTAGATGATATCTATATTAGGATAAATTTGCGTGACTGTAAATACGAAACGGCAGTGGGGAGGAGTCTCCACTTCCACTTTATCGCTTACTCATGATACAGACTGTATGACAGAAGCATTTGAAAATTGCGAGAGGCAACAGTCTGGCAACGTGAGACTACTTGCATGGTTACCTCCGCTGTGTGTGTGTGTGTGTGTGTGTGTGTGTGTGTGTGTGTGTGTGTGTGTGTGTGTGTGTGTGTGTGTGTGTGTGTGTGTGTGTGTGTGTTTGTGTGTGTGTGTGTGTGTGTGTGTGTGTGTGTGTGTGTGTGTGTGTGTGTGTGTGTGTGTGTGTGTGTGTGTGTGTGTGTGTGTGTGTGTGTGTGCACCTTGGATAAAGGCGCTATATATAAATGCACCATTTACCATTGAATTAATAATCTATCCGCTGTACAGTATACAGTCCTTCGGTTGTATTCCATCATGCGTCCTTGCCCAGCCCTAGTCTTGCTAGTGTGCACTTCACATCTGCTGCTGAGGTCAGTGATCTCTTCCCAGGGCAGAAACATGAGGATGATGGATGCTCTGACCACAGAGGTTTTCCCTGTGGTTTCCTCCTCTGAAGAGCTCCCATCCCAGAGAGTTAGTCTCTCTCTCTCTCTCTCTCTCTCTCTCTCTCTCTCTCTCTCTCTCTCTCTCAGGTTTGAGGCCACAGGGACGCTAGGCAGGGCTCAGCAGGG
This sequence comes from Protomyctophum parallelum, assembly GCF_964188405.1. NCBI lineage: Eukaryota > Metazoa > Chordata > Actinopteri > Myctophiformes > Myctophidae > Protomyctophum > Protomyctophum parallelum. Next base: position 23,756,498 of record NC_139707.1, on the reverse strand, counting down.
TTGTGTCTATATAAAGAAAGCAGGGTAATATCTATCATATGTTGTACAACTCTGCTGCTTGGTTGGCAGCGAGGCAGACTAACAGCCTCATTATGACTTATAGCCGTGAGTCGCGCTCACGAGCTTGTGGCGATAAGCCATAATCGTTCACAAGATGAAATGAGGACTTCACTAGACTGCACTCCTTCAATCTGGATCTACTGGTTCTCCTGTTTTTATATTTGACTGTCGGATTAATCAGTTGCACTCTGGTGCTAACATTACCATCATCAGAGAGTTAAATTAACACTGTGCTGTGTAGTCCATACAGGCCAATTAAGTGAATTTGACACCAAACACGGGTCATTGTTTCTTTGACAGAAGTATTGGAAATACACCTGGTGTCATTCCTAGTGTGTGTGTATGCAGTCAAGCTACTAGCACAACTGCAGTGGGTGGTCACCTTACTCTTCAATTGAGGTGCAGTAGGACACCTGCCAGTTGGCTGGACAAGTCATACTGGCTGAAGATCTCCAGGTGTGGGAGAGCAGGGTTGGAATCCCATGCACTGTAGGATATAAGTGAGATTGCAGCTTTATACCCAGTGAGCGGTGGTGTCCCTATGCTGTCTATACCGTCATATGTTCTGCATTCCTATGCCCTGACGCTGATATAGGACAGGGTTTAAAATGCTACCGAGACCTCCGCGTCCGGTGATAAAATGATGGGAGGGATACTGGAGTAATAGTTCTATTTCAAAAACATCTCTGCTTAATAATGGATGAGATAAAAAGCACAACTTGCACAACCAATAAATCATACACATTGTGCCTTGATAGGCCTAACCAAATAGTTTGATTACTCAGCAAAATGATATGGGAAGATTGTGTTCTCATAGTTACATCTGTAATCATGCCTGGAGGCAAAAAAAAAGAAATTTGCATTTCATAATAAGTACCACAAACAAATGCATCTGATAAATTGTTAAGCTGGGGGTAAGGGAGTGGGAGGGATGGGTAAGGGAGAAAATAAAAGTATGTTCAACTGTTTTGATTTCTTTCTACCAATAAAAACATATAGGCCTATATTAAAAAATAAATAAATTAAAGGTGGGTCTCCCACATAAGATACCATATTTATACGGCTCTGCCAAAATAGAATTACCATTCAGTCAGGGGATATATTGTGTTATGAGCTTCAGGCAATACATCTTGGTCAACCAAGATGTCCTACCCAAGGTCTAAAAAGCACAATGGAAGAGTTGGGAGGCCACCTCCAACCACCACAAATGTGCTATTAGTTAATACCATACAGATTGGTTAAATATATAGTTGACTTGCTTTACCGTCTTCTTTCCAGAGGTATAACTGTCTACCTGGCATTCATGCTCTTTCTCAGCAGCACTTCATTCTTACACATAATCGCACCATCATGCATGAAGCCATTATCTTGTCTCACACTGAAAACAGACGATCTACAAGCTCTCTCTCATGCATTGTGAGCTTGCAGATCATCTGTTTCCGGCGTGAGACACCGGCGCACAACTAAGTATAAATCAGGCGTTACATTTCCATTTCCCGGCATGAACTCAGTACACACATATGTGCGCACACACACACACAAGCACGTAGAGACTCAGACCAGCTGTGTCCCTATGTGGGACGTGATCGTCAGATCAAAGCAGACATGCCGCCACCCCCATCTAAACCAGACCAGCCACACTCTCTCAAACGCACACGCGCGTACCAGGCCTTGCCCAGCCATTAGGATGTTGTTAATCGGTAGCAGTACGAGCTATTGCGGAAGGACAGAAGACGTGACAGATAAATCATGAGTTTGTTTTTGTTTACTGTTTTCCCATGTCATATATGCACCTTTGACCTTGAGCCGAGCTTCATGGCTAGCTATTGGCCATATTCAGACCTCAGCCATCTTGCCAGCAAGGTGATACCTAGGTGATACTTCCCATGGACAGCCCATTCATCCAAACAGAAAATAGAAAATCCTATCTAATTATATTAAACAACGTCAAAATCACCAACATTGCAGCTGTATAGGAAAAGCTTGAATTATCCTCTTTCAATCTGTAAAGTTTTTGTTTAATAAAAATCCACCGTAGACATCCTATGAGCTACGTATTCCTGTCAATAAATTCCTTGTAGATGATTATTTTCTAAGTATCAGAGTATGAAGCACTCGTTATCAGTAAAGCAACCTCCTGCTGCCTGCTGCACTACAGTATGTGCACATTCGAAACAGGTGGTAAGCATGGGCCGTTGAGTGATATTCAACGAGCGCTTCCAAACTCCAACAAGGAGCAAGGAATTTCTTGACAGGAAGTATAGCTCATAAAATGTCTACATAGGTAGCACCTTGCTGGCAAGATGGCTGCGGTCTGAATATGGCCAATAGGTGCAGTAATCGGCTATTCAATAAAGTTGATTTGCATTAGAGGACCCTCTATTAATCTTACTATCTAGAGCAGAGATGGCTAGAGAGAAGATGGTTTTTGAAGATTTCATCATATGGTAGCAAAGTCTATGGGGTTTTCAATGTTTGGTTACAGCACTTATGACGTAAATCTTTTGCCAGCCAAGTCTATGGACTTTAATGTTTGTTTGGGGCACTAAATGACAACGTAAGACGTCTTGTGGCCGATACAAATACATCTTGTAACAAACTGTTTCATACAAGTGTGTTGGTCAAATTAATGGTGTAGGAGCCTTAAACAGTACAGACTATGTATGGGCAAGGCACACCACAAGCAGCACCTTTTGTATGTTCTGACTGCCATCTCCTTCCTCACACTTTTGGGAAATCCAGTGGGACTATCATTTTGTTTGCAGAGGCCATTCTTCATTGACAGAAGGCCTAATGTTAATTGAATAAAGTGTTGATAAAGTGCTCTTCTTGTAGTGTCGCCCCGGCTTGCAATGTACAAAAGTGCACCATGTTCATTTGTGTACCATTACTTAAAAGTTCTCTTCCAATCTTTGTCATTATGTCAATGAATTCCTCCCCACACCTGCCAGTGAAAAGCCCCCACCAGGAGGATAGTGCTCCCGTCCCACTCTTCCCATTCAACACCCCCCACTGCAGTAAAGTCAAGTTCTAAGTTATATTGTCACGTTCTGGTGAGGTGAGGACCCAAAAGCAGGACAGCCAGGCAGGTGGTGATCAAACTCATGGTTGGGTGTTTTTATTTTAATAAAGGTGAACAGAGACAGATAACACAAACTCGAACTGACACCAAACAATGACTCGACAAGGACTGACTGGGGAACAAGACTAATATACACATGAGGGCTGATTACACATGAGAAACACCTGGGGAAGACAACATAGAACCAAAACAACTAGAACAAGAACATAGAAATACAACATCTAGATAAGCAGAACATAGAATCAAAACAAGTAGAACATAACAGAAATACAACATCTATGGGCAAAGTCTGTGACCGTGACATATATAGCACGTTTAAAAACAACAGCACTTGTCAAATACTGTAGCAACACATACTGTCATTTACGAAGCAATAAGGTGCCGCCCAACACCGTAGGAATAATGTGCAGCGACAAAGACCTTCCTACCCTGAACACAGCCAATTGTTTGTATAGATGCTCGGCCAAACCGGACGCACAGCGGTGGATTCGAAGTTTCAAACCCTGCCTACTCTGTGCACCATTGAAGCACCGTTTATTTAAAAAATATATATAACTTTATTTGGATTTTTTAACAAATAAACAGAAAAAACAAACACAAGCAACAACAACAACAACAACAACAGAATACGTATGCATGGACATTACTGTATGTATGAACACAGAAACATAATATAAAACAAGGATAGACAAGATAAACAAATAAAAATCAAAATAAATCAAATTAAAAGTTTAAGTTAGTTTACGCGACCAAACACGCAGCATCATCAACCGTATCATATGTATACTAATACAGTAAACAATCAAAAGGGCATTGCCTGACCATGCATGGATCACCTCAAAGACCTGCAACATGACTGAGGAACACGTTCCACTTCGAATCATTTATCTAACTGATTATTCATCTTAAAAGATTTGAAGCACCGTTTATGGCATTGTTTTTTTTTTGTAAAAGCAATTTCAAAACGTGCATAAAAGCAGCATGGATAAGACCGCATGCATGTGTTAGATCGAAA
>NC_139707.1:23737341-23747341 GCF_964188405.1 Protomyctophum parallelum | reverse complement strand
CACTTTCATAAATGTTGTTCACTGAGTCATGTACCAGCATTATAATACAGTAGCTCTAACCAGCCACAGAACACACAGGACAACATACGCTAAGCATTAGAAATATGGTGTTTACAGTTTTTTTTCTCAAAATCTATCAGCATTCCTTTCCCACGAAGTTTTTTTTCTCCGATTGCCATGAATTTCGAACCAGCCCTGAACCACAGAGAAGTATTTACCAGATTCAGCCGATAAAATACCCCCAAAATATGATGAGGTTTGATGCCCTGCCTGGTTCCATATGTGTACGGTCAGTGTGTGTGTGTGTGTGTGTGTGTGTGTGTGTGTGTGTGTGTGTGTGTGTGTGTGTGTGTGACTGTGTGTGTGTGTGTGTGTGTGTGTGTGTGTGTGTGTGTGTGTGTGTGTGTGTGTGTGTGTGTGTGTGTGTGTGTGCGTGCGTGCGTGCGTGTGTGTGTGTGTGTGTGTGTGTGCGTGTGCGTGCGTGCGTTCGTGCATGTGCAAAGTCACACAAAGTGTATGTTTATGTGTGCATGATGTGTGTCCATGCACTCATACTTATATCTATCTAGGCAGTTTAAAAGGCAATGTTTATGATGTGTATGCTTGTAATACTATATTTGTGAGGACGGCCAAATGTCCCCATAAAATATAGTACCATCTGTGCAATAGACATTGTGAAGACAATGTTCCTGGTCTTCACACAAGAGAAATAGTTGATTTTTATTATGGTTAAAGAATATTTGGGGAGTTAGGCTTACAATTATGGAAATATTCAGGTTGGGTTAGGGTTGTGTGTGTGTGTGTGTGTGTGTGTGTGTGTGTGTGTGTGTGTGTGTGTGTGTGTGTGTGTGTGTGTGTGTGTGTGTGTGTGTGTGTGTGTGTGTGTGTGTGTGTGTGTGTGTGTGTGTGTGTGTGTGTGTGTGTGTGTGTGTGTGTGACGTTGTGGGTGAGCAGGGTGGGGCACAAGACCTGATGTGGTTGCTGCTGCACTTCTTCACACATGGTGACAGGGACATCGATGTGAACGCCTGGGAACACTGTGCGTGTGTGTGTGTGTGTGTGTGGGCACTCGCACGCACATACATCAATACACAACACATGCAATGGAAGCAAGCACATGTGCACTGATGAATTTAGTGTCTGTTCCTGTTGGCGGGTAATGACCACAGTAGTCCAGGTGTGTGTGTGTGTGTGTGTGTGTGTGTGTGTGTGTGTGTGTGTGTGTGTGTGTGTGTGTGTGTGTGTGTGTGTGTGTGTGTGTGCTTGTGCGTGTGTGCGTGCGTGCCTGCATGCGCGTGTGTGTGTGTGTGTGTGTGTGTGTGTGTGTGTGTGTGTGTGTGTGTGTGTGTGTGTGTGTGCGTGCGTGTGTGGCTTGAGATTAATTTGCTCCGGTTACTAGAAACAGCTGCCCTTATATTATATTATAGGGCGTACCACTGTGAGGATCAATATTTGTGTATCTACTTGGACGTACGTACGTACGTACATACACACACACACTCATGCATGCACCCACGCACGCACGCATGCACGCACGCACACAGAAAGGTCGTAATGGTTCCAGTTAGCCAATGTTAGTCAAAGCACTAATTAAAACTCGCCCCTTCTATTGCCACACCCACCCGCACATACAGTATGTGCCTTTTTTTATTTAGTTGAACTGACAAAAAAATTAAAGAAAGAAAAAGAAACACATGGTAAATATCATTTGCTCTCGCTCTGGTGGGAAACCAAAAAATATGATGTTAACGTAGTTTTCAATTATGCGGAAAAAGGCACAAAAGCAAAAAAAGGACATGCATTAGTAACAGATTGCCCGAGTCCTCTCCGAAATCTATCAATTAATTATGTTACTTTAGTCATGGCGATCGCTTTAATTCAATCGACGGTTGTTTTGGCTTTTGTTTTGCTGTGTTGTGCTTTCCCTTCTAGCAACACCATGACTCAAATGCACCTTGTGTTCATTGTGGCCAGTGGTGGGGAGTTCATCCCATGCTATAGTCATTACACACACTGCCCCACTGGGTTTGCCTTACTTTATGCCTCAAACAAAGTCAACACACTTCATCATATATGGGACACTTCCACTATATGTCAATGATCAAAGTAAAGAAAGTCATCTTAGAACTCATAGCGATATACATTTTTGGATAGATTTATGTTGTCGTCGAGGATCCCTTAGAGCCAAACCAATGTTCTTTAACATAGTTGATGGTGAACTTATAGCAGAGTGTGGTGCAGGCCAGGGCATGAATATACACTTTTCAATTACTAATTCCTGGTTGAAACGTATATTCCTTAACAAACCTAAATGTAGCCTACTGTACTCACCATCCCATACGATAGCCTATCTCAGATTAGAAGTTCAAAAGAAAATGCACAATGATGGTGATACATAGAACATTGTGGGCATACATTAGGAACCTCATTATTGAGATATGTTAAGGCATGTACCATATAAAATATATTTATACAAATAAAACTGCACCTGCATTTGGCCAAAGTTTGTCAGGACAACATGTTGTGATGTGAATGTCTGCATTGCTGCAGCCTGGCCTGGGCCCGGGCCCTCTTCAGTAGGAGTTATATACCATTTCCAAAATAACTTTGTTAAGTGCCGCGGTATCGTATATCTGTTTCACAACACACAGCTCCGTAAATTGTGGCTATGACACATGTCGAGGTTCTCCGCGCGGTTCCGCAGCGGTTCCCCTCCCCCCTCCCCCCCACCCGAGCGGTTCCTACGGCGGTTCACTCATGAGCAGCTGCACAGAATCGGGGCCAGTCCGCTGCTGACGCGACTGTTCTGCTTCCAGGAGTCGACCGACCCGCGGAGCCCAGAGTTCAGCTTTTCCAAGGAACCGGGGCTCCCCGGATCAAACGCTGTAACGGTCGGCCCCCGGCAGGCCTGCAGGCAGGCACTCAGGCAGGCAGGCGAGCAGGCAGGCAGCGGTCACCACAGCACTGGTCTCTGGGCCAGAGGGAAACACCCTCCCTGTGGCTTCCCTTCCCCTGACAAATATTAAAGACCTGGCCTTCCCCTTTGGACATTTATGCTTTCCTTTAGTTGCGTGCCATTTTGTGGTGCCGTAAATAAAGAAAAAAAAAAAAAAAAAAAAAAGGAAAGGAAAGGGGGAAAAAAGCTAAAACACACACCCGTGCACTCATTCATTTGGTTGTTTAATATCTAAGAAATCTAGTGAAATCCCAAAATACACCAAACATGCACAGGCCAAAAAACATGCACATGTACAAACGTGGACATCTGTTGAAATCCTTTCGATAGCTCCCTGATCTGTTTCTTTTTCTGTCTCTCCCCCTTTCTCCCCTATTATTCTGTAAGGACACATTCCTCTGAACGTGTCTGACATAATTCATTGCATAGTTTATCGAAATCAGCTACAGGTGCAACCTGTATAGTGTATATAAAGTTGCATGAAGTTGTCACCGCAGTACATTTTCTTTGTGTTTCTCATTTGCCCAGTTTGTATATGTACAGTATATATACAGGCCCCTCTTTATTGCTTGCTCTCACTCTCTCTCTCTCTCTCTCTCTCTCTCTCTCTCTCTCTCTCTCCCTCCCTCTCTCTCTCACATGCACACACCTTTGTCTGCCTGTATCTCCCTTTTTCTGACAGGCTTGGGATTAGTAGTGATGTCTTCAAAGCCGGCTCAGTGTGTGAGGAGATTTAGTACAAACACACAGGAGATAATTACTGCTAAAGGCCAGGGGTTTACACACTGCAACCAACCAGAACCACAACTCAATAGGAGCTGCAGAAAAGCCTGATTTATAAATTAAGTAACACTCCATGGCTCCCAGTTACTGTAACTTTCATCGTTCCAGGTTTAGCCATTTGAGCTCGAAAATAAAAACACAGACAGGATGGGACACACTATCCATTTTGCAGTTTGAGCTGATTTTTCTTTTTACTTTTTTACTTAAGCCCCTTATGAATCACTATGTGACTCATAAAACTCTCCATCTCCGTATGCGTGTGGCAATTCCCTTCTCCTCATTCCCTCCAAGAACAATACACTAATTGCCCCATTCAGCCGCATGCTGCACTTAGGTGCTGAAGTGTATAAAAGAGGCATTAAAAGCAAATAAGTCATCATTGTCTGGTTTAAGGGGGTATATTGAGCGTGGAGGACCCATATGGGTGGGAGCGGCCTAAGGGGGTGACGTGAGGAGGGCAGGAGGGGGACTTCCCCCAGTACTCAGGGTCTCCTGTATTCTGTCATTAGGTGATGTTTCAATGGACTCCACTGCTTCCACTGCACTCCAAAATCCTGAGTGTTCATTCAGCTCAGACTGACAAAAAAATTGAACCGTATGGGCATCTCAGAGTTTAATCGACACTCTCTGTATAACTAGGTTTAATACAGATGTGTGTAAACATCAGGGCTGGGGGAAAGAGAGAGGGAGGAGAGAGGGTGCATTAAGAGGGACATAACATGAGGGGGAGGGGGAGAAAGAGGTGGAAGCAAAGAGAGTTTAGGAAAGATGTGACCACTAGAAAGAAAGAAAGAAAGAGAGAGAGAGAGAGAGAGAGAGAGAGAGAGAGAGAGAGAGAGAGAGAGAGAGAGATAGAGAGAGAGAGAGAGAGAGAGAGAGAGAGAGAGAGAGAGAAGAGAAAAGAAAAAGTCGAGCTCATTTTCTCCTTAGATGGAGACATCTGGAGAGCAGGTGTTAGAGCCAGCTGCTGTGATACAGTGAGGAGGTGGTGTGACATTGGAGAGCTACTCCCTCTACAGGTCACTCGGAGCAATTACACCTCCTCAAGGCTGGGGAGCCTGGGAACAAGCCAGGACATGCCAGGTAGAAAGCATAAACTCTGGATGTTGGATCTCAGATCATGACATGTAAATATATAAAAAAAAGGGCAATCTGAACTATAAAATGTACTTTTTATTAAGTAAACTTTTACATATCATATTATATTTTCAGCAAAATATTTGAAAGTTGTAATAAAAGTAATGCGTTTTCAAGCTTCTCTTAGGAGGGATTTCAACAAAATATTTGCATATTTTTAGAACTAGATTGGAAGCACCAAAAGCTGGATTGTGTATTCTGTTTAATAGGATTAATAGATTAACCTTTTAAGCCCTATAAACTTTGTTGTACAATGATTAGCAGAAACTGCTGATCTACAAGCTCTCCACGCATCATGATGCGACATGTTGTGAGCTTGTATATTGTAGAAAATGGAAATATTTTGAAATGTTGATGACCTGTCCAAGACACTATAAGGTTAATATGGTTAATGGGGGCTATCATCTGCAGTATATACATATAGTTGAACTTGTTCAAGGTGTTGATGGCAGAAAAGGTCTCAGCCATATCTGTATATGCAACGTAATATTATACATCCCAGTGGAGGCAAAATTAACTAACACCAAACCAGTGTAATGCCGTAAAACCCAATGGAGCATTTTTACAGCTTCAAAAAATAATATACCAGTGTTATGGCCATGTGGTCTCTCTGCATCACTCCCACATTTAGCAGGGAGAGTTGATGCATTTGGAAAATTGAATGAACCATTTGGGTCCTCTCGTATTTTCCCATTCCTGTCTCCCCCCCGGCTATGCCCTTCCCTTCACCACTTAACATTTCTAGTTGCCCTGGCAGCGAGGGTCAGACGCAAGTATTTCACATCAACGTCTTTATAAAAAGCTGTATAGAGTCTCAGCATGACAGGGAATGTCTTAAGTAGATTTTTAAAGAATCTTCAACTTGGTGATTTATTCAGTCTTGTAAAGTTTTCCCAGCCTGGGCTGGCTCCAAAGTGTACTACAGAATGTCTGTGCCATAGTCTTTAACATACTGTAAAACTTGCACACTGTGGTTTTGATTTGGAGAGGTTTGGAGGAAGAAGTGTAAAAAAAAGAAGTGTTTTATGTTGTATAATTAAAAGAAATTATGCTTGGCATTCCCATTGAACTTGTCCCAGTTGTACAGAGGCACTGATTCTTTGTCAAAGGACTACTTTGGCATCCCACCAGGTTGACCCCTAGGGCCTCCTGTGGTTAAGGAGACAACATGAGATGGTAGCAGGGGAGCCCCCTGTTGTGTGTCAAAGCTCTCAACCCAGCAACATAACAAGATGCATCGTTTTGGCCTCGGCCACTGTTGTTCTTGATCTGTTCTGTTGGACCAATTCTATTCTTAACGAGCAATATCAATCACTACTGTAGGAATGAAAATGTCACATAACAAAAGTAGTATACTGCTTTTTTGGAAAACATTCAGCTGTTTTGTGTTTTCGGAAAGAAGTCAACTTTCGCGGTATTTCGGTGGGCACCACAATGAAATGAAACAATAAGTCCTGAGAGAGCAGACAGAACGTTTTGTAGCTCAGGCCCTGTTGAGAATTGATCTGGCCAAAACAATAACCGTCGACTTGGTGGTTCAAAGAGTTAGATTTAATTAAATTAATTAAATTGCTGGGAAAGAGCTCAGGAAAACTATCAAATTCAATCACACATAATTACACTTTTATTACAGTGTTATGGTTGGTTGTGTGATATTGGTGTAAGCCTTCACACAAAACAGCCAGAGTCAATCACCCAATAATGTCATTTTATGAGCTGTCGTATTATATGCTGGATTCAGTCATTGTGCACAAACAGCCAAACATTTATGTTTGTGTCACATTCTGAATATTGAACACATTCCTCACAAACCAAAGCGCCTTGGAAGTAAAAAAAAACCCATTGTACAATAAGAAACGTCTTCTTTTTTGTGGCCAGCAGAGACAATGTTACAGTATATACAGCCAATTTTGGTCATGTAACCACCTTCAACCTGCTGGTATCTCTATTTTGGGTATATGTCATTATAAGAAATAATGTTAAATAATATTTAACATTTCAAATAATGTGAAAAAGGGGGGGGGGGGGGGGGGGTTCATCCATCTCTGTCCTGTGTTCAACTGCAGTGGTGGAAAGTAAGTACAATTTTGAGGTATTTGTATAGCCTAATCAAGTGTCCATTTCCCAGTACTATTGTACTTTTACTCCACTCCACTACAATACAAAACTTTAGTTACTAGTTACTTTGATTATTATTACAAAACATACATTACCCACTTCAGCCCTATATACATTTTGGCCATTTGAAAATAGCTGATCTACAAGTTCACAATGCGTCGTGCTTCCATCTGCTATTTTCAAAATATTTGTATACATTTGAAAAGTTGAAATGGGACATTTTGCATAGTGAGTACTTTCTACTTTTGGTATTTAAAGTACATTTTGATGCCAATATGTTTGAACTTGTGCATTTTGAATCCCGGACTTCTACTTATCTACTTAGTTCTACATTGCAGTATTGATACATTTACTTAAGTAAAACAATTAAGTACTTTTTCCAAAACTGGTTGTGTGTTGAGCTGTAATCTATAGTACCAGCAGCCCTTCTTGACCGCAGCTCACCCAGAGTTAATCTTCCAGTTAAGTTTGCTTATCTCTGTAAGTGCAATGTAGCTCATTCTGTTCTACTGTTATCTGTGGGATAACATGGAATGTTTATAGTACTCATTATGACTACTGACTGTCAAGGTGGCACCACACAGTAGTAAAGGGACCTAGGTACGTGTGTGAGTGTGTGTGTGTGTGTGTGTGTGTGTGTGTGTGTGTGTGTGTGTGTGTGTGTGTGTGTGTGTGTGTGTGTGTGTGTGTGTGTGTGTGTGTGTGTGTGTGTGTGTGTGTGTGTGTGTGCGAGTGTGTGTGTGTGTGCACATGCTGTGCGTCCACATGTGTGTGAGAGAGAGATACAGATAGAATTTGCAAGATATTTTTTGGATCTTTGCAACTGTAACTTTTTGTAAGAGACAGACAGAGAGACAGAGAGAGAGAGAGCTTTGTCATGAATTTGATTTGCAGTTGATTATATGTTCTCATGGAATATGCCTGCGTGCGCATGCACACACACGCACACACACACACTGCACGCACACGCGCGCGTGTGTGTGTGTGCAGGCGTGCGTACGTGAGTGCATTCTTTCACCTCTGCAAAGCAGTGCATAATGAGCTTTGCACTGACGTGCCCTAAAGATGAACTGGAGAATCAGGACAGTTTGACTTGTGAGCTTTTGACATGGCTGCCAGTCAGCATCAAGCCTAGAGCATCAGCTGTTACCTTACTCACTCTCTCTCTCTCTCTCTCTCTCTCTCTCTCTCTGCCTCTCTGTCTTTCTGAGTCTCTGTCTCTCTCTCTCTGTCTCTCTGCCTCTCTCTCTCTGTCTCTCTGCCCAAGGCAATCTGTTTCATATGACTCTCATAATGGGGACCCTAAGGTTAACACAAATAGTATAAGATGTGCTCAAACTCTGTACTAATGTTTGTTAACATATTAGGAGCATGTATACAGTGTATGGGTAGAGATATAGAGATTGTTATTGTTGCACTGTATTTGTAAACCATTTCCGAGGGCTTTCGATTCCATCGTGCGACGGAGCATATATTAGACTAAACTGTTCTGCACCGCGTGCATGTAAAATTCCTTTTAACTTTTGAGGGTGAGGTCTTGAGTTTAGGATTAGAGTTAGGTGTATGTGTGTGCGTGTGTGCGCGCGTGTGCGTGCATGCTGGGATGGTGACTTGTGCATGCACGTGTTCATTGCGTCATTGAATCCATTACATTCCATAGCCTTGTACTCTATGTCTGAAATACATCCAAAATGTGAGGCTTGTGTACATTAAACAGTTCAAGCTAACCTCATAACCCAAACCAATAACAGATTAGTGTGGAATCGTTGCTTTCGGAGGTTTGATTTTTTTCCCCGACCACAAATTGATGTCATGCTCGTCAGCTCCCCTCCCGTCTCCAGAGGAAGGCAATGGAAGATGATAGCTGGCCATTGCCAAGTTACAAAAGGTTAAAGGTGAAGAAATGCCTCTCCCTGTGATGGTGTTTTCAGAGAAGGCCAGTCAAAGTACAGCACTCACTCCTGGATACTTAGCTGCACGAAATCAAACAATAAAGACTTGGCTCCGTCTCTGTGTTTGCCTCCGTTTCTGTCTGTCACAGCCCCTGTCTGTGTCTCTGACTTGTCTCTGGCCTTAAATCTTTGGTTAGTTGGTTGGTTGAATACTTTATTGGACAGAAATGAAAAACAGCAGGAGGTACAGTCAGACATATGAGCTAAGAGGATAACACAAATAAGTCCTGGGGACTTGTTTCCATTGTGGTCCTATGTATTCAATTCATCAGCGTAGTATAAAAATAGGGATCCACCGATATGGAAATTACTGGCGGATAACGATATCGATGTTTAAAATAACAATATAGCTGATACTGATATGTTTATTTAGTTTTCCTTTTGATCCCCCTTTTGTGCCAGGGAAACAATTACAAGAAATAAATGTTCAGAATCTATAGGCTGCTGATAACCAACACACCAACAGAGCCAACGCAAAACGCATGCTTATCAACAACAGATAAATATTGTCACGGTTCAGGACAGGCATGTGTTGGACCCAAGCACAGACAAAGGCAGAGGACAGGCAGGTCGAATACAAGGGGGTTTATTAACCAAAAAACAGGAGATCAGGAACATACACTGGAACTAGGAGCAAGGCAAAACTAGGAGCAAGGCAAAACACTAGGAACATGGAAAATCACGAGGAACAAAAAACCACTGACAACATTTTACAAACGAACAAGGGACTAAAAACACAAGGGCATACTTATAGACAAGGGGTAACTAGACACAGGTGAACACCACAGACAATCAACACTGGGATAGGCTGGGGAACTAAGGGGACACAGGTGGAAACACTGGCAATCACAGGACTAGTGAGACAAGACAGGAACAGAACTACAGGGGCAGACAGGAAGGTACAAAACAAGACTACAAAATAAGGTTCACAGTGTAAAGCAAAACTGCAACTAAGAAACAAGGAAAAAACAATACTTCAAAATCACAACAGAAAGGTAAAACAATAACAAAAACCAAGAACAGGGTACACAAGAAAACATAACACGTCACAGAA
>NC_139707.1:23639841-23732341 GCF_964188405.1 Protomyctophum parallelum | reverse complement strand
AACGTCGAATGCATCTTCATGTCGCTGACTTCCATTGACAATGAACCAATGGTAGACTGTAGCTTTGAATCTGCCCACGTGAATGCAGCATAAGAGAAGATGCATAATATGAGTTTGAGCAGTTGGACAGTTGGAACTGCTCCTAAATCGAGAACATTTTGGCGTGCAGACATTTAGAGGGGCAGGTGCTCAAGTGAAAAAAGGTCACCTTGTGCAGCGCATGGAACCGGCCGGTTGCCTTAATAGTGTGAGATTTATAGATTTTGGGGCCTAAATAATATATTAGAAGCTTTTTTATCAAGAATTGATCAATGTCATCATGGTCCACATACTGTACAGTGTACACTGTACAAAAAAATAAAAAAATAAAAAGGGCACATCGCTGTCCAGAGGGAAAAGGGCACCCCCTAGTGTCTATCTGTGCACGCCACTGACTTTCATGTTGCGCCCATTGACTATAAGTCATGGTACACTTTGCATTATTGCTGATCTTTTAAAATAAATCAAGGGTCTGTTTAAGCTATTCCTTTAAATTCGCATTCGAATGAATGGAAACCAGTGGCTTCCTTGAAAATTGGCAGTAGTAACGTAATATATTATACTATGACTTGTAGTCAATGGGCTAAAATTACCACCAGTCCGCCATGGTCACTTATCTTGTGTGTCTCTCTTGGGTCATTTCAGGGACAGTTCACACTGAGATGTACTTTAGTGATTGTTCATTGTTGTTGTTTTTGTGGCGTTTCTTAACTTAGCTCATTTGCTTTCAATTAGTGTTTGTCAAACTTCAAATAAATGCGGGATTCAAACTCATCGTGGAGCCAAGAAGGTCATTAAAACACACCTGTGTGAACCAGAGAATGAGCTCTGACTGAAGCCCATTTTGGGGGTCTTGACCAAGTTGAAGAAACATTTATTCTGTACCTGGTGTTCATCTCTTCCTCCCTAACAATATGTTTCTGGAGATTAGCATGAGTTTATCTCCCCTTTATCTCTCTCTCGTCAACACAAATCTTATCTCGTTACAATAACAGTGGAACCTAAGAGCTGTGATATCATGACAGTTTGGAAACAGGAGGTCTCGGAGGGCCGATGCATTGATCAACCGCAGAGTGATCTTTGGCTGGATAGCATGACCTTATTTATTACCTTGGCAAGGAAACATTTCCTTTCGAAACCCCCCCCCCCCCCCCCCCCCCCACACACACAGACACACACACACACACGCACAGGCACGCACACACACACACACACACACGCGCGCACACACACACACACAGGAAAATCACCACTGTTCGTTTTAACTCTCCGATTTCGAAAGTGACTCAAATTCAGGATTTCACTGCACAATTCACATATAGGCATATACTAATACATACTCCACGTAAATTTAATTATGTTTTTAAGAGAGGGTTAGAGTGCGTTTGTATATATTCTTTTACATTTTTGATTTGATTATATAATCCAGTATTATATTATTATATTATTATTTTACTCTTGATTCTTGGTACACCTGCATACAAAATTAAATTGTTACATTGACAAAGAGTTATAACGCACGCACGCACGCACGCACTAACTATTTCTCTCTCTTGCTATCAGTTTCAAATTTTTTCTTCCTCTCTGTAACTTGATGAATGGTCACTGTAGTGTTAGTGTAGACTAGAGGAACACAGCTACGTCATCTACAGCACGGCTGGCCTCTGTCAGCAATGCATGCACAGTTAATCTTGGAGCATGCGTGCTGTGCACTGCACTGCAAGTTTGTGTGCGTGTGTCAGAAAAAGAGAGAGGGAGGACGAAAGAGAGAGACCCAAGCCTGTAGAAATTTGCGTGCCTCTGGAACGCTCACTTCTGGCACCACACGTCGCAATTGGGAAGAAGGAAATAGTGGGATTTCGACACTGTTTTTTTGTAATATATATATATATATATATATATATATTACAAAAAATATATATCTTTTGATTCGAACTGTGATGTTTTCATATACCCAGTTGCTTGGAAGGCGCAAACCTGGCAACCTGGCCGAGTGGCTAGAGTTGTTTAAATGTTCTGTTATTTCCTTATAAAAGAAAACGTGGCAACCAGCAACGTTTTCATATACCCAGTTGCAACCTAGGGGGAATTTGATGGCTGGAATTTTCCACCTGTGAGTGTCATGGCGCATACCCGGCGTCCAGCGTGGCCTTTGCTTAGGAAAGGCAGAGACAAAGGTCCACTGAAAATTAAACAGACTTGGCATTTCTGTTCTATCATAAAATGTAACAGATATAAACTGCATTATTTTTACTCAAATCCAATTGCTATTTTATTTTTTTAGATAAAAGCATGCACTTGAAATTTATCTCAGATTTCAGTTTCAGACATTTAATATGAATGTATGGAATGGAGAGTGAAAGGGAAGTATTGCCTGAGGAGTGTGGCTTTACAGCTGAGGTTTGAGTTGGACTCACTGACATGCACATGTATGCCACATGCTTTCAAAGTACAGTATGTGGCATGCATTAAGCCTGATTTATACTTCATCGTATTGCCACTTAATTTTGTCAAGCGTCGCCATCTGACCATCATAAGTATACATTTGGTTTTATAGATTCCTTACACATCTAACCTAACTATAAATGCACCATGGGGCATCCATTTCCAACTTGCATCGTTCCAAGTAGGTCAGTGCCCAATGGGCACCGCTGTAGTGGCTCCAATGGGCACCGCTCTAGTATCTATAAATGTGCAAACTCTCTGTATGTCTGTAATCCACATAACTCGAGAACTGTCCGGGCATGCCTGATAAATAACTCCATATATGGGCATAAAAGGGACACAGGAGAAAAAATAGAGTCTGCAACACTGGTATGAAAAACTCAGCTCCACTGGTTTATTTGATTCAACGTTTCGATCCCTTAGGATCTTCTTCAGGAATAGTGTGACAGGGAATGGGTGTGTACCTATATACAGGAAGGGGTACAACTGATTGGCTCTAACGATGGGTGGTGACTCATGCCACCTAAGCCCAAACCAATTAGCCAATTTCCAATGTCACAATAATAATAATAAACATGACAGGTTTAAATATACACAAATACAACAGGTACAGAATGTGTACACAATATGCAATATTTAAGCACAATAATACACATTGATTTCAGGATAGGACACAAAAAGATTGTCATGGATAACAAAAATCTAATTTGAAATTCCAGATGACTCATTTATTAATTGTTTGGTGTTGAAAATAAAAAAGGATAAAGTCCCAAAGCTCCTAGTGAGGAAGCTGAGACCATTACTTTAATTATCACCAATTGTGTCCGATGCTGAGAACAAATGAGGATGAGGACTAGTAGTTCTTCAGGAGGGGCACTCCATCAGAGTACATCATCCGACAACCTACAGATAAGGAAGAGAACATGTGAGATACAAATAGTACAACAGGTGAGTGCCTAAACATAATAAAGTGTGGGGCATGCACACTGTACTACTGCAAGAGTTAAAATCATGTTAAAAACCTTCAAGTAAAAAGGGGGATAAATTCACCACAAATTCTTGCCTGTAGTACAGGCAAGACCTTTAAAGTCAAGGGCATTATCAGTTGTACGACAAATAATGTGGTCTATATGCTTAAGTGTGTGTGTGGGCTTGCCTACATAGGCAAAACTCTAAGACCCCTTAAAACCAGAATTTCGGAACATAGGAGTGACATAAGAAACAAAATTTTCAAAAATCCTGTAGCCCTACATTTCCACCAAGCCCAACATTGTATTTCCTCCTTGAGGTATATTGGTATTGAAAGGGTCCAACTGCCACCTAGGGGTGGAGACATTGATGTTCTACTCCTTCAGCGTGAAACTTTTTGGATGTCAACCCTCAATACTGTTAATAAGGGCTTGAATGAGTCTTTCGACATCAGACCATTCCTATAATTGTACATTTATTATGAGTCTCTCAATCCAGTATACCTTTGAGTACATTTGTGGTGAATTTATCCCCCTTTTTACTTGAAGGTTTTTAACATGATTTTAACTCTTGCAGTAGTACAGTGTGCATGCCCCACACTTTATTATGTTTAGGCACTCACCTGTTGTACTATTTGTATCTCACATGTTCTCTTCCTTATCTGTAGGTTGTCGGATGATGTACTCTGATGGAGTGCCCCTCCTGAAGAACTACTAGTCCTCATCCTCATTTGTTCTCAGCATCGGACACAATTGGTGATAATTAAAGTAATGGTCTCAGCTTCCTCACTAGGAGCTTTGGGACTTTATCCTTTTTTATTTTCAACACCAAACAATTAATAAATGAGTCATCTGGAATTTCAAATTAGATTTTTGTTATCCATGACAATCTTTTTGTGTCCTATCCTGAAATCAATGTGTATTATTGTGCTTAAATATTGCATATTGTGTACACATTCTGTACCTGTTGTATTTGTGTATATTTAAACCTGTCATGTTTATTATTATTATTGTGACATTGGAAATTGGCTAATTGGTTTGGGCTTAGGTGGCATGAGTCACCACCCATCGTTAGAGCCAATCAGTTGTACCCCTTCCTGTACACACCCATTCCCTGTCACACTATTCCTGAAGAAGATCCTAAGGGATCGAAACGTTGAATCAAATAAACCAGTGGAGCTGAGTTTTTCATACCAGTGTTGCAGACTCTATTTTTTCTATTGTACTGCCTTTTGTCTAGCACCTGGGCTAGAGTGGAGGTGCATGCTCTATTTCCTTTCATAAAAGGGACACAGACATAACTAAACGAGTGCCTACTTGCTTGTTGCACACTAGTAGGCCATTTATGGCCTACTAGTGTGCAAGCAGAGCGCGCTAGTAGCCTACTGTCGACCGCTACAAACTGTCAAATCTCAGCTTCTCTGTGAAGGAACGTTTGAAATGGAAATGGAAATGTTGAATTATTAGGTTTAGCTATTTGCTACCTACCTACTTTATGCATGTAAAAAAGTAGTATTATGAAGTATGGTACAAGTTTCTATCTATAAAAGAAATACAGTTTTATCGATTTAGAATTATTCTGGATCCCTTTTTAGTTTCTCAAAGAAAAATAAATCATTATTAGGTTTAGCTATTTGCTACCTACCTACTTTATGCATGTAAAAAAGTAGTATTATGAAGTATGGTACAAGTTTCTATCTATAAAAGAAATACAGTTTTATCGATTTAGAATTATTCTGGATCCCTTTTTAGTTTCTCAAAGAAAAATAAATCATCGATATCCGATGAAAAAAAAGGTATATAAACTGAAATAAAATATGTTATCAGGTATACAGTATAATTATTTTATTATTTATTTTAAATTGTCAATTGCTTTAAATTTACTTAATCTTGGTCTATAGTGATATTAATACTAAATGCCTCTGTGTATATTTACATATGTATTTTGTAAATTGATTATCGGTATACTGTGGTTACTTTGCGCCACTTTTGATGCGTATGCACCGTCCCAGCATATGACGTCAGGGTATAACTGGTATAGCTAGCTCTCAATGATGACGTAATAAAGATGTGGATTAAAGGACCCAATGCCAGAGTGTAATTGGTTTTCGATGGTGACGTAATAAAAAGACAGAACTCATGAAGGTAAACAACAAACAGGATCTCCCAGTCCAACTACAGGGAGACAACCTCAAAGAGACTGACCGCTTCACATATCTCGGGAGCATACTGGGCAAGGATGGTGGATCAGATGATGACATCAAAAGCAGAATAAACAAGGCCAGACACGTTTTCACCACACTACGACCCATCTGGAACGCCAAGGCACTGTCCCTCCATAATAAGATCAGAATATTTAACACCAACGTCAAGTCTGTTCTCCTCTATGGATCAGAGACAGAGTCCGATGGCGGGGTGTGATAGCAGCCCTATGCTCCACCTAGGAGCCTACAGGAATAACATGAAGAAGAAGAAGAAGAAGAAGAAGAAGAAGAAGAAGAAGAAGAAGAAGAAGAAGAAGAAGAAGAAGAAGAAGTAATGAGGTAAAGACTCAAAAAGCCTAGATGGTGCAGTGCAAGTGAAATGTTTGTGGCTGCAAGAGTCAATACTTTTCAAGCTGTTCTCCGGAACTTAATGCATAGATTCATGTGTCGCTTGGATGAGTCTGTGAATAGCATCATCGTCAGTATAAATAACCCTGTAAAATGTTGCACTAGATACTCCTCTAGCCTTAGAAGACATTGGCTTAAAAGCCTTTATTTATAACTGTCACAAATGTCTGTCTAACATGTAAATTTGGACTGTTTTTTAATGGTTGTATATTGTATTTTGTGTTTTGTATGTTTCTCTATGGACCCTGAATCTGCAATAAAGACATTCATTCATTAATTTAATAGCACCCCTTTTAACTGTCTGATGTGTCCCACGGAGATCTCTGTATCTGCCTGTCTGCCTGTGTCTGAGTGCAAACTGGACTGGTAATCAAGTAATGATGACAAGTAATCAATTGGCAAGTGTGGGGTTGCCATGGCAACCAATTAGCTGAAACAGAGGCTGGAAATTGCACAGGTGAGGGGATTTAGGCTGATTAGGCCCACTGGCAGAGCCTGAGCAGAGCCTTTTGTGGTGGTTCTGGAGAACCGTGGGTCGGACTGACTCGATACCGGGCACTACACTACCTATGGGGATGTGGAACGTGTGTGTCGAATTAGAAGTCTTGTGGGGCAAACGGTTCTCGAGTTATGTGCATTACAACCGTACACACACACACACACACACACGCACTCATGCACAGAGACGTGGCACATTTATAGTAGGATTGATCACACCTGATCACCCCCCAATGGAGAACGGGCACTGTTCTAGTTATAAGTGATGAATGCAATACATTTTACATGAATCAGGGTAAATCACGATTCACAGCCCATCTCTGCCCTGTAGGCTTGATAAGCCCACAAGCAAAAACATAAAACATCTGTTAACCATACACTTCAATGGTTCCAAGTGGAATGATCCAAGGTTACTCCAAAGGGGTCATCATCACTTCACTCTCTATCTATCTATCTCTCTCTGTTGCTCCCCGTTCCTTCTCTGCCTCGCTCTCTCTCTCTCTCTCTGTCTCATCTCCCTGTCTGAGTAGTTGTTAAACCATCTCCTCTTGAGCATCAAAGCCTCAGCAATCTGTTCCTATAGTGCAGGAATCTCCCTACTGTGAAAACAGGGCTCCGATCCTCTCCCACTGTGAAACACATTGAATTTGAACCTGCGTGTGAACCTTAACATCTACCAGTCAGCCAAAGGGAAATTTAGGTGGGGGGCGTAGTGGTTGCGTAGCCGTAGCGTAGAGAGTATTTTTTCACTCACTGTTCTTCAGTTTTAACTTTTCTTTATGGTTCCATAGATTGCCTGATTGCCAACTTTGTAGCCAAGCTGCACACAGTCCAGCGTGGATAGTTTTTTTTTAGATTGTTGTCCACTTGGTGTCTCTGTGGGACATTATCATCTGGGTTGTGGCTTTGAAAATGCACATGCAGGGTATTTCCTAGAGGAATTTTAGGTTTCCCCCAAAGAGGTTTAAGCCACTGTAGGTCTGAAAAAAATCATTAACATTGTGAATCACATCTTGATGATGTCATCAAGATGTGATTCACCATGTTAATGATTTCTTTCAGACCTACAGTTCTAGGAAACACTTTTTATTATTATTTCCACACAACAGCTCAATATTACAGTTTTTCACGATTGTTAACATACGTTTTTTCACAACCTAACTGCACACACAAATCTAAAAACAATCAACACAAAATGCTAAACCCTGACTCTCCTTTTCCATGATTACTCTTTGCTATCAAATCTCTTAACTGTTCCCAAAATGGAACTTGTTTTCATTTGGTACACACAGCCATATTTTCAAATGACACACACATACCATTCATTGAGTACACACAACTAGCATTTGGCTGCACACTACCAAGCATTTACAGCACAATGAAGTAAAACATTGAAAACACAATCATAGAAATGGAACACTGACATGAATGACAATGAATCTGGAGAATGAGCCATTTCTCCTTTTGTAAAATGACTCCGTGTAGGCCTACTTTTTCATATAGTCAAACATAAAACAGAACACAAATATGCAGCCGAAAAAATGTTTTCATTTTTTTTTTTTCATTTTTTTTTTTACTGTAAACCAGCCTGCTCAAAGCCGGCTCCTCAATATGATTCAGTAAAGGAGAATAAGGTGGAAGGAATAGAATAGAAAAATGTTGTAATGATGCCAGCAACTGTGTAGTGGCTGAGATTGGGTTGGACCTTCTGGCCAGCCTCGCTCATGGTCAAACCATGATTGAGCAAAGAGGTGTGCAAACATTGAATGCCATAACATTGTGAATCTCATACCTAGACTGTACCTCATAGCGGTTCTTTTCTCCTTCTTTAGTCCTCTGCTTGATGGACCCACACCTGAATGAGGAGCCCAGATACAGAAGAGGACAAGAGGGAGATAAAGGTAAGAGTTTATTTTTGGTGGAACAAAAGAGGGCTTAGTGGAGTGGGACGAGACAGCATGTCATCAAAGGCAGGGGGATGAGAAGAGGAAGAGAGAGCGAGGCCAGGAGAGAAGGGGAGAGAGAGGTGTTTATCTGCCAAGGTCTTTACCATGAAGAGTGTGTTTTGGCTGGCAAGGATCAAGTATTAAGGATGGATCCCTTCTATAAATACACAAATGAACACACACACGCACTCTCTCACACACACACACACACACACACACACACACACACACACACACCTGACAGAACACTGGCTAACTGGCAGGCACCAGGGACAGACAAGGGCGCAGCCTTGTGGATATTCATGGTACTGTCACTTATTATTTGTTATTATTATTATTATAGGGCCCAACTATTGAAATCGCAATGATTATTATTATTCCTCCGAATGAATCACGATTTTGACTCCAAAGGTTGCGTGACTTGCACACACATCACAAGTGGCGAAAAATTACATATTTTAATTGTGCAAAAAGGGCCGTGACCTAATGCCTCAATAGCAACGTGGAGGTTTTCACCTTTGACACAAGTAACCAAGGTCACATCATCATGGTGTTTTTGTGCACCTGGGTAGTGAATTTAACATAATACCATTATCACAACAAGCAACAAAAGGAAAGCTTTTGTTTGTGTTTAATGGCCCAGAAGTATTCATGGCCTTGCTGTGAATCCCACTGCCACAGATATCCCTCTGAGACACATGTACGATTGTACGGCAGTGGTTTTCAACCATTTTGATACCAGGGCCCATTATTTATTCTGCATTTGAGCCACAGACCACCATTTGATGAGGTTTAGTTTAGTTTTTGTCCACAATTCCATGCTGTATTGATGTTACCATTAGGAGATATAACCATGAGCAAAAATAACAATTCTACATTCTCAAATTGTTTAACAATAATTTAACAATGTTTAACAATAATTTAACTCTACGGGTCCATTTGGTAATAATTTTACGCTCTCAAGAATCAAAGGGTCCATTTGGTTACCAACTCTCCATCAATTAGCTGGGGACCACCTGGAGCCCTCTCAAGGACCACTGGTTGAAAACCACTGATGTACGGTATTATGCTACGGTACACTTACTACAGTACACGGAAATAGGACACAGGCTTTGAGCATATACAGCTCCATTATATACAGACCCATTGAACAGGTCATGGAGACCCATTGAACAGGTCATGGAGAGTAAAACATCTTCTCTTAGGAGTCTCTGGTGTATCTTTTCAAATGGGCCAATATGTGCCAATTTGGGGGGTGACAAAATGACATGAAAAAGTTTGAGATGCACTGATTTTAGGGGTCAGTGTCCACCTTGTCAGCAGATAGTCCATTTAGCCAACAGATTATGTCTGGGTTGGTTGGATCAAAAGCTTGAAGTTTTATCCATAATTGCAGTTTACAGTGTGTGTTTACTCTGACCAATAAGGTGAGGACTTATTTTGTCTTTGGAAATTAATGAGTCACAAATGAGCTAATAGGTCTGTCTATAATTGATCATAACAAACCAATTAAAGATGTTTTCAGACTGGCACTTTTCAGTAAATATAATTTGGGTTGCAGATTATTTCCAGATGCGTGTGTGTGTGTGTGTGTGTGTGTGTGTGTGTGTGTGTGTGTGTGTGTGTGTGTGTGTGTGTGTGTGTGTGTGTGTGTGTGTGTGTGTGTGTGTGTGTGTGCGCGTGCGTGCGTGCATACAACGTTTTGTATGCACGTCCTTATTCACCCTTTTAGTTCGCCTGATACTGATTTAAAAAAATAAAACATTTTAAAAACCTTCAAAGCATTTGAACGCTTATCAGTGCCTGAGCTAAATACAGCAGCTAGCCATGACAAAGCAGGACAGGACTGCGGGTTGGTTTTGCATGAGAAGGAAGGCCCACATCGGTGTGGGTGTGCAAGTACGGTGTACGCCAGCATGTGTATCTGCATGCACCCAGTATGCTTGTCACACCCATCGGTCTCTCTCAGTTCTGTCTGTGTGCATGCATGGTCCTTGATGTATGCACACAGACACAACCGGTATGTCTGTCTATCCTCAAGACCACTAACAAGACCACAAACTGCCTGTTTGATTTGATTGATACAGTGTTAACGCTTTGTTTTCATGTTGGGATTCCCCCCCCCCCCCATCTTTTAAACATAATCCCACAGATTACCCTTGCAGCAGAGAGGTTCAGGTGAGCCCGTGTTTGATTTGATTGATACAGTGTGTTACAGTGTTAAAGCTTTGTTTTCATGTTGGGTATTTATTTTCCTGTCTTTTACCCATAATCCTACAGATTATCCAGTAGAGCGACGCAGGTGATCTAAGGTTATTTAGCACTGCAGATGTTCCTTTAGAGTTTGATGTTACATGGATCACAAGTAGGATGTCTGCATTGTCTTCTCCTGTGTAGTGGTCCTCTTGTCTTGACAACAGACATACCGGAAAATAATATTCATTGCATTTTTTCCACATTTTTTAATTGTTATGTTTTGATTCACGGATTGCTTTAACATAATGGGCTATATCTTGCTCCCTTAACCTCTAGTCTATCCCATTCCATTTTCATCCATAGGGGGCAAATGTAACCGTTTCTTGCAAAAAAAAGATTTTTGGGGGGATAAATCCCCTCAGGGGTGAAGTGACATTGTAATTGGCTAGCAAGTAGCAATATTAGCGGGAGGGCCATATGTAAGCGACTGCGGCAACCACACTTTTCTAGTGACTTCTAGGGCATATAAGGGCCTAATTTTACATTCTCCAAATTTGCACTGTCCATTTTACTATCTTTTTCCAAAGCATACCTTTGTAGCGTTGGAGAGTTATGTTAACACTCAGACATTTCCAGTGAACTAACACATGTACTTGTAGCTGTAGCTTTGGTTTCAGCTGCCTCTCTGTGTGCAGTATAGAGATGCTGCCTGGCAGAAATCTCGTATCTCCCATATTTCAACTTTTCTCGCGTTTTTGTAAATTATAAGGCCTGACTTCATCATACAAGATTGTCGCACAAAAGTAGTGAAAATAGCATATATATGAACTTGAAGATCAGCTATTTTCACTATTTCAAAATGTTTTAAAAATTTATAATAAAAAGGGAACCGTTTTGGACATACAAGGTTTCCACCCGACAGCAACGATATACGACATTGAGACGGACAGATAGCCGTACTGACAGATGGAGGCTGAGTGTGCCATAAGGATTGGCAGCATATTTCTCAATGAGAGCCTGAGTCTCAATGATATATGAACCCTACAATCCACTGGCTATAACAGGCCTCCCCTGTCAGGCATGGGAAATGTGAATATCTTGCCTTAGAGGAGGTGTGTGTGTGGGGGGGGGGGGGATGCGCGTGCGCGTGTGATCGGCAGTAACGCCATAGCCAGCTGCAGACGATGGGAGGAGAGGTAGCTCCTTTACAAGTCTATGTGATATTCCCAGCGACCCACCTGCATGTCTGTGTTTGCATTCAGAACAGAATCTTGGTGCATGTCTGCGCGTGCAAGTAACTAATTGCATTTACTTACAGTATTTGTTTTTCTTTGGCAAGCACATGTTCTTCACTCCACTACATTTCAAACAGAAATATTGTACTTTTGACTATTTATGGGATAGCTCTACTATTTTCACTACTTTCCGAAATGTCATAAAATGTCAGCATTTATTTCAAAATTTCAACTCAGCAATACATTTGAATACATTTGTATTTACTTTGTGTGTGCGCACGCGCGTGCGTCTGTCACCACCTGCCTGTCAGTCGTGCTAATCCCTGCCGACGGGCCTTGATGGACAAGACTTCGATAACGCGGGACACCTGATCCCTTAGCTGCCGTTTGATGATCTCCACACACACACACACACACACACACTCTCTGTATATGAAATGATATCGAAATGAAAAAAATTCTGTTTCCATATTTTGCTGTCGAGAAAATCCAGAATGTTAATTTAGCAACACTATCTTCATATAATAGGCACTCACTAATGCTCATACAGTAATAAGATGGCACAATTTCCATCTACACTATGTGGACAGTTCAGAAACCCATGCCTACCAAGGACATCGAGGTCTTTCTGACCCATTTTGAGATTTTGAAGTTGATGCTCTCATGAAGGTTCGATTTCGATGACTTTTCCTAAATATTCAATTCAAATCATTTCTTTTTTCCATCTGAACCATTTTCTAAATATGATTTTAGGCATATCCTTGCCTATTCGTTTTCAGTCATAATGACCCCTGCCATCCTTCCTCCCCCCACGCGAGTGGAATGTAGGCATTTCAATTGGGGGGGAGGTCAAAGCCAATAACATCACAGGAAAAAAGGTATGTTTGACCTGAATTCAGCTTGTGTAGTAGCTTGCGAGAGCAGTAAAAAAACCTTCGATGAGGCCTTTAGGAGGGCCATTCGAGCCGCAAGCGGAGCCTGCAGTACCACCGTTGTCCAGGTGGAGTGGCGTATGCAGGAATTAATTATTACCTTGGCCTGGGCATATCTGCCTGGGCACACTGCTCGCGTGTTGTTTTTAATTAAATTTGTAATTTTTTAATTAATTAATATGCATTTTTGCCTTCAATTTCAAAATGTCAGGTGTCAGAACTGCATTTAAATGAACTATTTACTGGACAACACAACCAACCAATACAACTGGAGTCACACACACACACACAAACAAAGTTAAACAAAAAATGTTTAAATTACTCCGAAACATTTTGCCAAACATCACACACTCTCCTATCCTCCTGGTGGAGACCTGTGCCCAGAAGGGCACTTTTTCTAGTTAATTTCTGCATCTCTTAGGGCCCATTTAACCATATGCATTTGGATGGCAAAAATGGCAGATCTGCAAGTTCAGTGTCTTGAATGAGATGTGCTGTGAGTTTGCATATCTGCTATTTTCCAGCATAGGACCGTTGCACAGTGAAGTATAAACAAGGCTTTAGGATTTATAAGTCGTTTTTAGAATCCTCCTCCACAGGAGCATATCCACGGCTTCCCAAGCGTGCATGCCTATTCCCACTATAGGCTGAGGAAGAAATGCCACTTGACAGTTTTCAAATCAGCCTCATGGTGGCGCTACAACAGGCCAAGTTGCGTCACACACACACACACACACACACACACACACACACACACACACACACACACACAAACTTACTAACTTACAAACAAACCAACCAACCAACCAAGAGGCTTTGATTTGATTGTGAAGAAATTAATTACAACCAATGTGGAACCAATGTGTTGCACTGTGTGGTATAAACAATAGTTATTTCAGCTGCTGTAATACCTTATCTTGTTTTGGTTCCATGATCAACACACAAGGTAGCCCTGAAACATGACTGCCATGATGATTATCATGACAGTCATGCAGAAACTTAGCCCTGTTTTTGGCGCTCGCTGCATTTACAAGATTTCCGTATATATAAACATTCAGATTTCAAATATAATGTACTCACAATTTGTCCCACGGGTGTTAGTTAGTAGCAGCGCCAGCGATTAGAATTGCTGCATCCCGCGTTCTTTAATAAAAAGCATTTTTATCCGAGCTCCCCGGCTACTTTTTTCAAACGGGGTTCGTTTGGGACAGTTGCACACCGGGAGCGCACTCGCCATTAGTCTGTATTGGCAGGGCGGTCAGCGTACCTATATCGAACACACCGAGTGCCACCCTACTCCCGACCGATAGGGGCGCGTAGTTGAAAGCCAATGGCAAAATAACAGCTCGGATAAAAATGCTTTTTATTAAACAACGCGGGATGCAGAAATTCTAATCGCTGGTGCTGTAACTAACTAACACCCGTGGGACAAATTGTGAGTACTTTATATTTTAAATGCGAATGTTTATATATTTTAATTCTTTGTAAATGTAGCGTTCGCCAAAAACAGGGTGAAGTTTCTTCATGACTCGTATGAATACGAGAGTCATGAACCATGGCTACACACAAGGCAGCCTTGAGCAGCAGCACGTTGTTTGTTGAGTTTTGCACTGGCTTCACTCACAGATAAATACTTCCCCAGTCCTTGTTGTTGTAACTGCATTCCCATTTTATTGCCGTGGTCTTAGTTTCTCCTCCATGTTTCTCCACAATTTTCGCTAACTTTGCTAACTTGTGTTGTGTTGTATGTTCAATGCGTTGATTTGGTATTGGTGGGCGTTCACTAAACTAGCGTGCCCCTGTTTGATTGACAGCCAAATGAGCCAATCCTATCTGCCCCCCCACAAAAACACAAGCACACACACACTGTCACACGCAGAACCATGTATGATGATGAGGTATCGATGTTCGCGAGACCAGAAACCCTGATGACCTTGGCCCTTGGGATACATCACTGAGTGAGGATACATCCCAGGTGCATCCAAGCGATGTATTTTCGTTCCGAGTGTTAAATATCTGATCTGCAAGATTACAATGTGTTACGATATGATGCATTTTTGGAAACACTATCTTTTTTAATTGTGTTAGAATTTCTTGTCATGAAAAATTGGAAAAAGAAACCACCACTCCTGAATGAAGTGTCTGGTGCTGGGAGTCTGGTGCAACGCACAGGTCCTGGCGGTAATCCTGGTGAGAGCAGGAGTGGACCTGGTGAGACGTGGGGCCCGGACAGGGTTCAATCAACCCACAGAGCCTACTACTAAAGTTACCTACCATATTCCTCATGTGGTTTTCACAGTTTTTATTATGCTTACAAGTTACAAAATATTCAAGTATAATAAATAATAATAGGCCTATAATAATAATAATAATACAATGGGTGCATTGATTGACTTATCTGGGAAGGTGTTGTCCCATACACCTGTGCATTTACTCTCTGTACACAACACTACACAAGTGGAATGAACTCTGGAAGAGATCAGAAGTATATCCATATCTCCATAGCAATAATGTTTGTTAGTTGTGTAGCCTACTAACCTGTGTATTTGAAGGCAAGTTGAACCAAGCCAGTTGTGTGTGGTGATGACACAGGAGGCAGGAGACTGCAGACAGACTATAGCCTGGACCAGGACCAAACATTGTTGTCCAGGGAAGTTTGTGTTCTAAATACCCCAATATTGTTAAATCAACATAAATTAACTGAACCTGGGTGCCATCAGCGTCCAGGCTTGCTGAGTGCTGAAAAGACTCCCGAGTCCAAACAATACCTATCCTATACCCCCCCCCCCCCCCCCCATGTATAGGCCTATTATTCATATGACATCATTCAACAACCCAATGGTAATAAAATCATGTTTTTGATAGCATACCCTTTAAATATTCTCAATGTATTTCTACTAGCCTCTTGGGAGAATTTAGATTTATGGTAGACATCTAGCAGACACTAATCCAGGGTGAATTCTAAAAAATGTGATATGTTGGAGAAAAATGAGGCGCCATGAAGACATATTCTGCTCATTTACACCCGGATCAGTCATTGGGCAGCACCACAACCCATTTAGGCCTGACTTCCAAATAAAAAAAAACCTTTCGCTCTGAAATAATATATATTCAAAGATTTGTGACACAATCTTACGATTTTTCAAAAATAGCAGACCTACAAGCTCGTAGCGTGCCACTCGGTGGCACGCTATGAGCTTGTAGATCTTTAGCTATTTTTCAATAGCTAAAGTATAAAATAATGCTTAGTTAAAACACAAAGGGGTTCCCGCCCAGAATGGGTAATCTTTGACCACCAAAGTGCACCATATATATACATTAAGATATTTATTAGAGAATAGTTCCTTGACAAATATAGTTTGTCCAGGAATAAAAATAAAATCTCTATAATTTAATATTTCTGCACAGCAAAAGATCAATAAAATGCAATGGATCTGAGAATCTGACAAATACATAATTTACAGTTGGGAATGCACCGATATATTGGCCAATATTTGCCTCGTTGAATGCCAATGGCATATCTGCAAAGAAGTTGACTGATGACTGTTGACTGATTCACTGATGACTATAGCTGATATGTATCTGTTAGTGTGATGCTGCTGCATACATTTTGCACTGGCTATGTTGGTGTATTAAGCTGCAGTTTTAAAGCCCTAACCAGTGACCACGCCAAAGGGTCACCATGAAACTCCTTGGGTCCAAACGGTTGCAAGGAGTTAACGCTATAACCGTCTCGACCCTTGTGTGGTTTGGGCCATTGAATTCCGTGCGTTGAATCACTAGGGTCAACGTGCAACAAGACACATCACACCGCAGGGACAACGTTAAAACCGTCTTGACCCTTTGGTGTGGTTAGGGCTAGAGCAGTTATTTCTTTATAATGGATATTTACTAATTTCCCTAGCACAAGAGGGGGATGAATAACAAAATAATCAATGTCGGTATTGGCTAAATTGTTATTTTAAGTAACATTATCAGCTCAGTGTTTCCATATCAACACATCCCTAATTTATAGTATTTGGGACTGTAAGTACAATTAATGTAAAAGCCATATCATACATTTTATTAGAATAAACATTTAAAACATAACAAAACGATTTGAACCATCATTGACAGTGTCAAAAACAAATGCAAGCCTTTTTAGGCTTGCATTTAATCATGCAGTGAAGATTTAAGCAATAAGCCACGAGAGGTCTCAGGTTACCGGGTATTTTACACTGCCTGGGAGCGTAGGCAGACCCGAGGCGCAGCCGAGGGTCTTCTAACTCCCAGGCAGTGTAAAATACCCGGTAAGCTGGGGCCTCGAGTGGCTTATTGCTTTTCTAAAACGGTTACAAACATATAGCAATATTAACCCAATAAAACTATTGAATTCACAAAAGTAGCTACGCTTTGCGCCACCAGAGCGAGCAACATCATTTCCTTGTTGTGCTCGGCAAGTAGGCTGACGGGAGAATAGCGCTTGATGATTTTACGGGGCTGCCTGGAGCCACACATTCAGTCATAATGAGCCGGGCGGTGCTTAGACGCCCGCACGGCATGTGTTTGTAAAGCAATCAAGTGCTCCCCTTCCCCAGTTCAGCTACAAGGCTGCAGGATGATACAAAGTGATTGAAGCAGTGGGTTATCGGTGAAATTTACACCGGTCACGTGACGGTAACCAGCCAATCACAATGAAGTATTGGGACTACCCGTTTTAGAAATATGAACTTGGGGATGATGGCTGGATCGGTGGAAAGCTATGTGGAAGTCATTTCTATTGCCTCAAATCCCAAAGATGGCCCTGAGGTCAGCCAGGGAGAGCTTGGTGACGGAACTTCCCGTTCCAGAGAGCACTTTCTGGGCCAGCTCCTTTTTCTTCGCCTGTAGGACTGAAATCTTGTCCTCCACTGTGCCCTCACACACAAACCTGAGCAAAACAAAAATGCAGGATGAGTTTAGATGCATTTATTCATTCATTTGTCTGGGGGAAAATGTACATAATATAAGGAGATAATATTGTAGCCCCTGGGATTTGGTATGTGAGGTAATTTACGTTGCCTGCGAGGACTCATGTATTCAATATTTTACCTGTGAATGGTAACGTCTTTCCGTTGTCCTACTCTGTATATGCGGTCACAGGCCTGGTCCTCCAAGGCTGGGTTCCTGTCAAACAGACAATGAGTTCCATGTTTAGCTCACCTTTTAAATACTATATCTGACACATTTAATGTGTTCCGTTAGTTCATGTTAATTGTAACAGAATAACATATTACAGAAAATAACTGAGATTTTTATTATACCAATGTGTACTGTACTGTATATGAGAGACAGTAAGAATTAAAAAGATTAAATGTATTTAAAACATTTGAGCATGAGAAGGCTTAAAAAAAATGCATGCTCTGTTTTTATGTGTCATTTAATTTGGCTTTTCTTTTCCTTTTATATATATTTCTTATCCCACGATTTTTAACCCATTTTTCACCCGTGTCAATCATCGAATGTGATCCTGGGCTCTACACACCCTCCACCAACCTAGTCCCCATATATGGGGGACATGGGGAGAGCAACGGACTTGAACTCATGCTTCCTTTATGCCTTCATTTGGCATTTTAATTCACATAGCTGGCTGAATTGAAAGTAAACCGATATGACCTCAGGCCTGGGTTTTTTGATGTCAGGTGAAACCTTAGTGAAAAGCTCATGAAATGTAGAAGACCTAGGTCACATTCATACCAGAGAGCTTTGCTGCGATTAAAACGAATCCTGCTGCGCATTTTCAGAAAGTGCACTTCGTTTGGCAGGTGTGAAGGCTCATTCGAATCGTAATGCGTATCAAAGAACCGCATTATACTCCGAGCAAAAACGGGGGTTTCGCTTCGCTTCCAATCGCACTTGATTATGATTCGGTGAAGGTGTGAATGCAATCCGCAGTAAATAAAGGAAATGAAGCAAACAATGTGGCGGGTGAGTAGGAGCTGAACACAGTTGGAGACAGAGAAGGCATATTTTACGCAGCGCAAATATGTCCCGTTACCGTGGATAGACGTGGTCGAATGAGGAGACTGAAGCCCTGATCGAAATGAGGACGAGTACATTAATCAATTGCTTAAGAAAACACATAAACAGTGCAGTGTAATAGTATTATAGCCTACAGTACAGAATATTCTGTCTGTCTGTGCCGTAAACATGGAGTGCTGTCACTGTGTGGGGACTAGTGGGGAGTAGGAACTTTCATCTCAATAAACATGTAAACATTTTGCGCTGCTGTCTGTTATATCGGTGCGCTCAGGCTCAGCGCTGTGCCTCCATGCCCAAAAGAACAGTGTGTGGCTGCGTGGGTATAGTGAGCGCGCGAGAGAGAGAGGGGGCCAGGGGGGGGTCCAGTCCCAGACGGCACGACACATGCACGTTATGAGTATAATGTTGACACCATAGATTTCACTGTGTAGGCTAGTTTATGAATGGAACACATTGATAAATGTCCCCCTGCTGTGTTTCCAATTGCTGCGGATGTAGTGTGAAGGCAAACCGCAGCAAATTAAATATGCAAGAATCCCAAATTCTCCGCCCATACGCATTGACTCTACCGAAGTATTAGGTGTGAATGTGACCCTAGTCATACATGAGTCATACTGAGGTCCTAGTCCTGATTGGTTACTCAGGTCACATGACCAGGAAACAGGAAGCAGGTAACAGAAATCTTTATAGACAGTCAATGTTATGTACAGCGGTGCACACAAGTGGTGCGCCAGTGCGCATGAGTCGTCAAAACGTTTGGTGCGCGATAGATCAAAGGCTTATTTTGATGAGGAAGTCAGAGGTCGAGGACATGAAGTACGTTTCAGTTGTAAACAAGCTACAATGACAACGGAAAGGGAAAGTTATTGTGAGCTCAGCTGTAAACCACGTTAGCGACCATAATATGAAAACTGTCACTTAAGCAATGCAGGTTACACACGCTGGAATTAAACATGGAACCTGCATTAGGTGCAGCATTAGGTGAGTAATTCATTGTATATGTGTTGGACGTTTGTGCTAGAGATAAACGGACAGCTGCTATCAGTGGGACCTTAGTGCTGTTTAACGACGACACTCTCTGTGACTAGGTGTACTAGTGTAGCTTTGCATCCGTTGCATCTGCCCGTGTGAATGCAGCATAACGTTGTGGCAGGATTAAGGTTGGGCGATATGCCAATTATTTTCAACCGCCCATCGTCTGACAAATATTCGCCGATTAACGATGTATTCGTGTCATAAAAGTAACAGCTCACTGCAGGTCGCAAAAAAGCCAGATCTACAAGCTCTCAAGGCGCCGCGTCCTGCCTGTTTTTGCAGCTCCGTTCGCTAGACGTTGAGAGCTTGTAGATCAGTCTGTTTCTGCAGCGCAGCTGCGCAGCCAGGGTAACTTGCTCCCTTGCCTCCCCGCACCGGTCAGTCGGAGGCTCGGAGCGGAGCCCACAAGCTGCTGCGGCCGGGCTGCTGCTGATCTACAAGCTCTCAAGGCATCGCGTCCTGCCTGTTTTTGCAGTGCCGTTCGCTACACGTTGAGAGCTTGTAGATCTGTCTATTTTTGCAGCGCTGGTGTCGGGGTTCGTTCACGTTTTCAATAAAAAATAACTTAGATTACAGGCGGATATGAAGTTCAATCAGTGGGTTGCAGCACCAGTAGGGGCGAGTGCAGTACTTTCATCCGACAGAGCATTGGTCCGAACGACAACCTACCTCCTCCCTCACCCTAACCCTAACCTCGCCCGGGGAAGACACCTAAACCTAACCGCAACCCTCTCCCGACCCGCAGCGCACCTCGGATCTGTCGGATGATAGTATGCCTCCCGTAGGGGCTACACGCTAAGCTAACGCTAAGCTAAGCGCTATTATGATCCCCGAGCCTATACACTAACACTAGTAGACAGTTTTTTTATTTCCCCCCCCGACTTCATGGGTGAGGCATTGGGATTGTGATGAGACACGAGACAGCAGTGTGCATTCTGTTGTGACTGTATATTATTAAACTGCATGGGTCTGGACTCCAGAGCTTAAACAACATGTAGGCTACAGCCTCCCTCAGCTCCCAGCCTTTACTTTGGCTGGCGGCTGCCGTAAGTGCCGTGCCCCGGTGCCCGATGCTGCTGAGTGCGGGGACTGTGGGAGCATACATTATAACGGAGGAGGTGATTTCCACCTGGCCGCTGTTACTACTTTGCTGGGCCAAATTGATTCACATTGCTCACACTTTACAGGTTAATTGGGCTAAATCGTCCCGAGAAATCGCCTAATAAAAATATTCGGCGATTGGATTCGTATATTCGCGATTGACGATGTATTCGTATCGTCACCCAACCCTAGGCAGGATACGAACGTCCGTTCCCTCAAAGCACACAACTGTGTGTGTGTGTGTGTGTCTCACCAGTGCATGTCGACGAGGAAGAGGTGGTTTCCCCCAATGAGGTTGAGCCCCACACCTCCAGCACAAAGTGAAACCAGCATCACCTTGGAGAAAACCAACCACAGAAACTTGTTAAGCATAACAAAAATGCACTGTGGGGGTGGGAGACGGCACAGTAAACTAAATAATGGACACAGAGCTAGATGTGACTTTGTGCATTGAGAGGTTATTGCTGCACACAAGATAGGGGGAGCGATTGTCCGGACAGAACATTTGATCCCCTCTGTGACAATTTCTTCTATAGCTATGTGGTTTAATTTCTAGCCTGGGTTCCAGCCTGATTCGCTGCGTTCTGCAGATCTGAAAATGTCACTGCGCTACTCAGTCTGGACAGAGGCTGCTTGACTAATGACTCGCATTTCATAACGTCAACTGTTACGTAGCCACGTTGTTGCCGATATGTCATCAGCCAGCGCCACTCTGTCCATGCTCCTCACCGTTGGAAAAAAATAGAGCCGTTCGAGACTTGAGAGTAAAACCCTACGGTAAAAAGTAAACGATTCAGTAGTACAAAAAGAAATTACAGCTGTGTGGGGTGAGTTTCTCTGTGCACAGAGAGCACTCATGGGATGGGAGGCTCATGGGCCTAGAACAATAGCAGCGTCTTTCAGAACAAAAAAGGAAAGGATAAACCTAAACATTATTCAGTGCTATGCCCCAACCAATGACAGTGATGAAGAAAGCAAGGAGGAATTCTATAACAGACTGCAGACCATCATCCAGAAATATTCAGGAAGAGACATCATCATCGTGATGGGTGACCTCAACGCAAAGATTGGAAGCGACAACAGAGGATATGAGAGAATCATGGGGCAGCATGGTCTAGGAGAGATGAATGAAAATGGAGAGAGATTTGCAGACCTATGTGCTAATAACAACCTTGTCATAGGGGGAAGCGTCTTCCCTCATAGACGAGTTCACAAAGCCACATGGGTATCTCCGGACCTCACCACCGAGAACCAAATAGACCATCTATGCATCACAAAGAAGTTCAGGAGGTCCCTCCAAGACGTAAGGGTCAGAAGAGGTGCCGATGTAGCATCAGACCACCACCTTCTGGTTGCCAAAGTTCAACTGAAGTTAAGGAAAAACTGGACAGGGGAGAAAAGCCAGCGACAAAGGTTCAACACAGCCTTACTACGAGACCCAACAACAGCAGAGAACTTCAAGATCACTTTAAGGAACAAGTTCCAGGCCCTGCAAGAGCTAGATGGAGAGGGGGAAGGAGACATTGACAGGAGATGGAAGGCGGTAAAGGAAGCCATAACCACGACTTGTAAAGTAGCACTGGGTCCACAGAAAGACAACCACAAGGCGTGGATATCAGCAGAGACACTGAAGAAGGTTGAGGAGAGGAAAGAACAGAAGGCAGCTCTAAACAACAGCCGTACAAGAGCAGGGAAGTTGAAGGCTCAAACACAGTACAGGGAAGCAAATAAGTCAGTGAAGAAAAGCATTAAAAGGGACAAGATTAACTACGTAGAGGCGCTTGCAGCGGAGGCTGAAGATGCAGCTAGACATGGGAATCTGAAGGACCTGTATGCCACCACCAAAAAGCTGTCAGGAAGGACCAGCAAACCACAAAGACCGGTAAAGGACAAAGAGGGGAAGCCGATAATTGGGGAGGAAGGACAGAAGAAAAGATGGTTGCAACATTTCGAAGAACTGCTAAACAGACCACCCCCGCAGGACCCACCACACATACAACAAGCAGACAGGGACCTTCAAATAGACCTCAGTCCCCCAACAAGGGAGGAAATCCGGAAAGCGATTAAAAAGCTTGGAAACGGCAAGGCCGCAGGACCTGACAACATTCCAGCAGAGGCGCTGAAGATCGACACAGAGACCACGGAAGAGATGCTCCACCCTCTCTTCCAGAAGATGTGGGAACAGGAAAACATCCCATCCGAATGGAAGGAGGGATATCTCATAAAAATACCGAAGAAAGGAGACCTGAGCAACTGTGCTAATTACAGGGGAATCACACTACTATCCATCCCAGGAAAGGTTTTCTACAGGATCTTACTGGACAGGATGAAGGACGTGGTAGACCCCCAGCTTAGAGACCAGCAGGCTGGCTTCCGCAAAAACAGATCCTGCATAGACCAGATTGCTACTTTGCGCATCATACTGGAGCAGTCACTTGAGTGGAACTCCCCGCTATTCATGAACTTTATTGACTACGAAAAGGCTTTTGATAGTGTGGACAGGGAGACCCTCTGGAAGCTCCTAAGGCACTACGGGGTACCAGAGAAGCTAACCAACATAATTAAAAACACATACGAGGGAATGACCTGCAGGGTGATCCATGAGGGTCAACTCACCGATGCCTTTGGAGTAAGAACGGGAGTGAGGCAAGGGTGCTTGCTATCGCCATTCTTGTTCCTGCTGGCTATGGATTGGGCAATGAAGCAATCCACAGCAGACAAGAGAAATGGAATACAGTGGTCAATGTGGACGCAGCTAGATGACCTGGATTTCGCGGACGACCTGGCCCTTCTATCCCACACCCAACAGCAGATGCAGGAAAAGACCAGCACCATCGCAACCAACTCCGCTCGCCTAGGCCTTAACATTCACAGAGGGAAAAGCAAAGTCTTGAGAGTGAACTCTGCCAGCACTGTACCCATCATGCTGGAAGGCGAAGCACTGGAGGAGGTTGACGAGTTCACCTACCTAGGCAGTATCGTCAACAAGAAGGGAGGAACAGATGCTGATGTGAAAGGCAGGATTGGCAAGGCCAGGGTAGCCTACCTCCTTTTGAAAAACATCTGGAGCGCAAAATACCTGGCCATCACAACAAAAATTAGAATCTTTAACAGCAATGTAAAATCAGTCCTACTCTACGGTGCAGAGACATGGAGGACAACAGTTAATACCACAAACAAAATACAAACATTCATCAACACCTGTCTGCGACGAATCCTCCAGATCCGCTGGCCAAACACCATCAGCAACAAGGAGCTGTGGCAACGCACCAACCAAATGCCCTCAGAGGAAGAGATCCTCAAAAGGCGCTGGAGATGGATAGGCCATACTCTCCGAAAACCAGCCTCAAACACCACAAGGCAGTCCCTCAAGTGGAATCCCCAAGGGAAAAGAAAGAGAGGTCGGCCACGGAACACCTGGCGCAGAGACTTGGAGGCAGATGCGAAAGCTATGGGCCACACTTGGGGACAGCTGGAAGTGTTGGCTGAGGATCGGGATGCTTGGAGAACTCTTGTCGACGGCCTAAACCCCAGAAGGGGTAATAGGCGTAAGTAAGTAAGTAAGGGGTGAGTTTAGTGAATGATAACTAAGGGTACGTCGCAGGACAACAGCAGTAGCTGTGTGGGGTGAGTTTAGTGAATGGTAAGGGGACGTTGCAAGACAACAGTAGTAGCTGTGTCGGGTGAGTTTAGTGAATGATAAGGGGACGTTGCAGGACAACAGCAGTAGCTGTGTCGGGTGAGTTTAGTGAATGATAAGGGGATGTTGCAGGACAACAGCAGTAGCTGTGTGGGGTGAGTTTAGTGAATGATAAGGGGATGTTGCAGGACAACAGCAGTAGCTGTGTGGGGTGAGTTTAGTGAATGATAAGGGGACGTTGCAGGACAACAGTAGTAGCTGTGTGGGGTGAGTTTAGTGAATGATAAGGGGACGTTGCAGGACAACAGTAGTAGCTGCGCAGTGATACGTCAAACTGGTGTTTTTCCTCAACCCGCACCACAGACCAATCAGAAGCCACGTTTCCATTTCAACCTTCATATGTCCCGCCTACCTGTGGAGAATAGGAGTCTGTCCAGACAGAGTAGTGTAGTGACATTTTCAGATCCGCGGAACGCAGCGAATTTAATTTCCTCTAGTACTACAACTTGGAAAGCAGATTATGTAATTCTATAACTGCAAAGAAATAGTGTGTTTTGACCCAAAACCTTGCCTGTCGTGAGTCTGCAACTACGCCTGTTCCACATAAGAATTAATTTACAATAATATCTCTTTAAGAATGCATGATGTCCAATCTTAAAAAAAATAAAACAAAATCTACTTTTATGTAATGGCAAGCATGATCGCTAGCCGCCCCTACTAATCTTTGCACACACAGTTAGTGAGTGTGTAATCTAGGGCTACCTGTGGTCCTTTAGGGTTGGTATTGAACTCGTCCACCAGGTCCATGCGTTTCTTTGGGTTGACGGAGCCGTCGATGACGGCGTAACTCAGACCCAGCTTCTGTAGATGGACCGCCACGATCCGAAGCATGCTCGTCCACTGTGACACGATCACGCTAAAAGAAATGCACACACACAGTATCATGCGTGTTTAGAAATATTAGAGAAGCTTAGAGACAACAGATTTGATCCCAGACCAACAGGTGTGTATGGTTCTGGAGGTGAGGAACCAACAGGTGTGTATGGCTCTGGAGGTGAGGAACCAACAGGTGTGTATGGCTCTGGAGGTGAGGAACCAACAGGTGTGTATGGCTCTGGAGGTGAGGAACCACTACAGCATCAGGGGGGGTTTACCTTTTCTGATCATCAGCTTTCTGTTTGATTGCCTTGAGTTCAGTCATGACGGCAGAGATCTGGTTTGAAAGATTGACACAGAAAAATTATCCGTTTTAATTTATGAGGATAAATATAAGTCTTGCAATAAACCTGGAAACCCACATTTTGTTTAGTGAATAAAACCATTGACCAATCGGTATAGTAGAGTATGTTAATACAACACAACTAGCTGTGGGGTGGTATCCCTGTTCTTCTGAGAAATGTAGATTGTGTGGTAGGGTAGGAAGGAACACTACTAGTTCACAAGAGATATTGCTTTAAAGCTGCTATAAGTATTATGTCAACATTCTAATGACCTTTTTTGGTATTCAGATAGACAGCAATGGGTAGAACGCTCCCAAAAAAAAGGTAGTCTCTGTGACACATCTAGATTTTCCTAGAAGCTTTCTCATTGGTCGATTTGCCTGTCTACTTCCTGATTGGTTAGTCATTGCGACCAGGGTTTTTTTTTTTCGACCAATGATAAAGCTTCTAGGAACATCTTTGAATGCAGATTGCGGCCCCTAGATGTGTCAGAGACAAAACGTTTTTGGAGCGTTTTAACCATTGCTGGCTTTTTAGACCGTCGTGAGACAGGTTAGTTTTACCCTACTGATGATGTGTTGTTGCAATAGTAATCCCGCTCAGTACGAGAGGAACCGCAGGTTCAGACATTTGGTGCATGTGCTTGGCTGAGGAGCCAATGGGGCGACGCTACCATCTGCGGGCTTATGACTGAACGCCTCTAAGTCAGAATCCCGCCTAGACGGAACGATATCTGGGCGCCGAGGACTCTCGGCTGGCCTCGCGTAGCCCGGCGGGCGACCGCCGGGTGCGGAGGGCCGTTCGTGACTGGGCCGGGGGGTCGCCGAAAGATGGCGGCCCCCCTCCGGGCGCGCACTTCATGTTTGTGAACAACTTGGCGCCAAATGACTCGTAAACGATCAAAAAGAAAACATCATTAAAATGTTGACATATTATTTCTTATAGCAGCTTGAAGCTTAATGTGCAATATCTCCACAGCCCCAAACGGGCATTCCGTCTTAGCTCAGACAGCAGTAGACATTTCAGCCCCTCCGCTCAGGGACACAAATCTTATGGACAGCTTCAAAGCTACACTAAGTAAAATGGCAGCAGGCAAAATTAAAAACCTTGGTGCTTTCACTGGTGCTCTCGAAGAGCTGTGAGGGAAAGTGGCTGCCGTTGAGCGACACGGTGTCCTGGTGGTCTGGGGCCGACGGAGAGGGGCTGGAGGAGGAGAGGCACAGAGCGTTCAGCTGCTCCTCTAGAGACAGGATGATGCCGTCGCCCTGCAGCTCCGTCTGGTCCAGAGTCTGGGGAGAAGAAAACAAACTAACTTTTGTAACGCTAACCCAAGTGTTTATTCGCAATCACAGCAGGCAGAACATACGTTTCGACCGGTATTGGTCTTTTTTAATGCACGTGCACCGTTCCATTTTATTCTGAGAAGAAGGGGAGTGACACACATCAGTTGTGCAGTGTTGAATTCGTCGAAAATAAGATGGAAAAAAAAGGTTCGTCGACTACCTTTTTCCACTGACGAAAACGAAACGAAACTAACTATATATTGACAATTGTCAACAAATAAAAACTAGACTAAAATGTTAGGAAGGGACTAGTGGACACTGGACTGTATAAGTCATTTTACACTTTGTTTGAATGCTGAAAATAGCCGATCTACAAGCTCACAACACGTCGCGTTGTTGTTGTGAGCTTGGCTATGGGTAGGGTAAAATCAGTCAGGGGTGAAAGTGTTTAAAGATCTGAACACATCGGCTTCATAATTGCCAATGACGATGACGTCAAGAGTCAAATAATGGCCAATATCAATATCAGTCAGTCTGATATAAATGTGCATTGTACTGTACCTTCTTAAGCAGTGAGAGGTGACAGCAGCACTGTCGCAGGCGCAGCAGCAGAGACAGGATGTGAACGCCGGTGCTGGCAGCCTGCTGGGACGATGATGGCGTCACTGCAGCCTCTGACTGGGAGAGACCAAACTCCTGGGCCACTGAGATGGACACATGTGTACAAAAATACTATTTTGTGACAGCAATCTTTACTTGTAATTAGTGCCATTTATACTGTATATTCCAGTAGTAGCGGTAACTATCGATTATCTTCTTACCAATTATTCCTAAAAAACATTAGGATTAAACAAATACTTGAGAAGCATGTTTTATGTACATTTATTTATATATATATATATATATCAACAAATTCGCACTTAAGCCATACTGTATGTTCTACTTTAGCCATTTTAGAAAGCTGATTAAATTGATTAGTTCAATTAAGCATTGCACGTGTAGATCCCTCCGTTTGGAGCTTCATCCATTGGAGAGTCCGGACCGGTGTCTGTGCTCAACCGCATGGATCAACCGTTTGATATCTCACCGGTGTCTGTGCTCAACCGCATGGATCAACCGTCTGATATCTCACCGGTGTCTGTGCTCAACCGCATGGATCAACCGTCTGATATCTCACCGGTGTCTGTGCTCAACCGCATGGATCAACCGTCTGATATCTCACCGGTGTCTGTGCTCAACCGCATGGATCAACCGTCTGATATCTCACCGGTGTCTGTGCTCAACCGCATGGATCAACCGTCTGATATCTCACCGGTGTCTGTGCTCAACCGCATGGATCAACCGTCTGATATCTCACCGGTGTCTGTGCTCAACCGCATGGATCAACCGTCTGATATCTCACCGGTGTCTGTGCTCAACCGCATGGATCAACCGTCTGATATCTCACCGGTGTCTGTGCTCAACCGCATGGATCAACCGTCTGATATCTCACCGGTGTCTGTGCTCAACCGCATGGATCAACCGTCTGATATCTCACCGGTGTCTGTGCTCAACCGCATGGATCAACCGTCTGATATCTCACCGGTGTCTGTGCTCAACCGCATGGATCAACCGTCTGATATCTCATCGGTGTCTGTGCTCAACCGCATGGATCAACCGTCTGATATCTCACCTTTATCGAAGGGATTGGAAGTGGAAGTATTTGCTGTATTCACATCATTTCCCTCGTGTCTCTTGAGGTAGTTTTGTAGAGTAGACCTGGACAGGAACAGGGATTTTTAACCAATTTGCAGCTGTCCAGAATGCCTCAAACGCACAAGGACAGCATACAGGTTCTATTAATTTCTAAAACTACAATTCATGATTGTGATTTTTTTTACAAGGAATTGTGTGTCGCACCTTGACTGAGCGAACACCACATCGTAAACAGACATCTCGTCCTCTGACAGCTTGACACGGTGGACCTCACAGGTCCGGTCGGGAAGGTATACCTGCAGAACATACAGTACCTTCAGTCAGCACCAACGTAGGTTCTAAAGTCTGCCATTTCTCATACTACTGTAGAAACAATAGGGAGAATTCCCTGTTTGTATGTGCTAAGGCTAAGCCATTAACCCATTTTGGGCGGGAACCCATTTTGGTGTTTTAAGCATTGTGTTCTACTTTAGCTATTGAAAAATAGTAGATCTACAAACTTGTAGCTATTTTAGAAAAATCGTGAAAATGTGGCACAAATCTTTGAATATATATTCTTTCAGAGTGAACGTTTTTAACTCAAATCTTAACTTCTAGGGTGTCCCTGGAACTACATATTTTCAGATGGGTGCCAATTACATATAATCTTGGGGGTCCTCGACATGAAAATGTTTGAGAACGACTGACA
Source organism: Protomyctophum parallelum (assembly GCF_964188405.1). Classification (NCBI taxonomy): domain Eukaryota; kingdom Metazoa; phylum Chordata; class Actinopteri; order Myctophiformes; family Myctophidae; genus Protomyctophum; species Protomyctophum parallelum. Next base: position 23,702,808 of record NC_139707.1, on the reverse strand, counting down.
TAGAAACATTGGGTTTTTCAGAAAACTGTCATGATTTAGAAGGCATCTGTAGAATCGTCATCAGTGCGTGCGTGCGTGCGTCGCAGTGTGTACCAGGGGTTTTCCCGCGGAGTCCCGTTGGTCTTTGGTGCGTCTGAGCAGGAGACTCTTGGTCAGGAGGTTGAGTCTCTCTCCTCCTCTCTTAGAGCCGTTGTCTACCTGAGCCTTCCACAGCTTGTACTCGTCAAAAGGAGCACAACGCAGGAACCTGGCAGAGAGAGAGACAGGGAATATGAGAGAGGGACATGACGTTGGAAAACATTTTAATGACACTCAGGCATTTAATATTTGTATTCACATCACAAATGATCCATCCAAATGACAGACATGCTTTCTTAACTGGTTTCATCCAAATGACAGACATTCTTTCTTAAATTCTTACTTGAGCAGGGAGTACATGTCCAGCAGATTGTTCTGAATGGGGGTTCCAGTGACGGCCCAGCGAGCCTGTGCTCGGAGCCTGCACGCGGCCTGCGACTGTTGAACCTTTGGGTTTTTGATGTTGTGCGCTTCATCCAGAACCACGCGGGCCCAGGCCACTCGCAGCAGAGGAGCCGCGTTTGAGGGCTACGAGAAATCAAACACAATAATGATGCATTGTTAGGCGCGATTCATACTCCTATTTTAGAGCCGAATAAAAGTCGGTTCGGCTCTGTAGAGCCTACAATGTGGGGGTGCATACTTAGTTTAGACATGGGTTAAGGTTAGGTTTAGGAAATCATTTCGGCACTACAGCCGGTAAAATAGGAGTATGAATCGGCCCTTAGGGTTCAGTTAATGTGTTCCGAGTTGGATGGTGTTGCATCATGTCCTTCCTGCGTACCACACTGTCTGAGTCCATGCTGGGTCTCTCGGCGTCCCCCTTCTGCACAGGGATCTCCTTGGACACCAGACTGTATGTGGTCACCACCACGTCATGGTTAGCCAGCCTGAGGAGGAGCACAGTCATTCAGTAAGGCCACTAGTCATAATAGTTTATAGTCTATAGAACTGAATTATTTAAAAAGGGGGAACAGTCCATCTACAAGCTCCCAAAGAGGCGATTAAATTGACGATTAATTGTCACACAAATAATTGCGATTAACGACGTGAAAAATAACTTAAATACACAAAGAAATTAACGACACATTAAATAAGTAAAAATCCCCAAAAGTACAAAACAGTACTACAAGCTTATACAACATGTGACGTACATTGAAAAATGTTTGAAAATGTATGGACAAATAATTGACGATTTTGTAATAATTGTGACAAGCCTGTGTGTGTGTGTGTGTGTGTGTGCGCTCACACTCTGGCGTTCCTCTGCCGGTTGGGCCCGTGGTACAAATACACACTCAGCTTTCCTGTCTTGACGTGTCTGTCAATCTCGTTCTTCCAGTGGTGAATCAGGGAGGCAGGACAGATGATGAGGGTGCCCTTGGAGACCACCAGGCCAGAGTCTAGGAATTGTGTTTTAAACCATTTTATAAAAACAACCAAAAAGTTCCATTATATCATGTCATATATTGCATCTACTGTATGCGTGCGTGCGTGCGGTATAAATGCCTACCGTTCTTAGATATCCAGCTGTCCAGCTGTTCGGCGTTGTCTTTGTGATCCTCCTCTTTGGTTTTTTTCTTCTGGGCCAGGATGAGAGCGATGACGGTCAGGGTCTTCCCTAGACCCATGTCATCCGCTAAAAGGCAGGTCAGTTATAGTGCAATTATAGCACAGTGCAATTATAGTGGTCATACTATGCCCCCTAGTGGTTTTCAGCATGAACATGATTCACTAATACCACAACTGAGATTTCCAAAGACAAACAAGTCAGGGAGTATATTCATAAACCAGCAGGTCAGGGAGTATATTCATAAACCAGCAGGTCAGGGAGTATTCATAAACCAGCAGGTTAGGGAGTATATTCATAAACCAGCAGGTTAGGATACAAATAAAAGTGGTGGCAACACCGGTTTGAATCTAGTTAATCTTTGTTGCATTAATGTCCCCAGTTTATTTTTTTTCTCCATTAAAAAGGCAAATGAGTCCACCTAAAATACTATTTCTATCCACTGATTCACAGCCAGGGCACCGAGGAGGTTTAACAGGGAGGTTTTAACACACTCAAAATGGAGCAATTTTATTTTATCTCACCCAGAATTCCTCCACAGGGGTTTTGGTTCTCTCTCCATAGCAACCAGGCTAAAGCTTTCCTCTGGTGGGCCAAGAGAGTCACCTGGTCAACCAATCACAACACAGAGTCACGTGCCATTCAATCACAAGAGAATGTCAGCAGCTCTCCAACAGTGTGGTTCAATCAATCAATCAATGAGTATGCATCAGGATTAGGGATGGGTATCGTTAGGTTTTTTTCGAGTCCGGTATCGATTCCGGTTCTGCTTATCGATTCCGGTTCTTAACGGTTCCCTATTTCGGTTCCAAAATGATATAAAAGAGGTCAAATGTTTAACAAAAAAGCTCAATGTCAATTTAAGACATGTAATGAATAAATAGTGTAAGATCCTCTTCCTCTTCATTCAGTTGAGCCATTTGTGGATAATATAGTAAAAAAATAAATGGTATTAACTTAAGGTCAATTGTTTTTCACAAAGCTATTATTTTTAAGACTTTGATTTAAGACAGATGAATAGAGTATAGACCAACATCCTTTCCTTTAACAGTTGAGCCATTTGTGGATACTACACAACACAATGTAGGCTTGTAGATCAGCTCTGTTCCCTGCGCATCTATTAAGGGAAGAAAATAAATAAATATCGTGTGACTGCGTGTCTGTGGGAACCGATAGAGAACCGAAATTTAATCATTGTAATGGGTACCCGGTACCCTACTACCCAGGCACGTTCGGTTCGGTACATACTTGGTCCCGAGATTCGGGACCCACCCCTAATCAGGATACATCATTAATATACACTATACAGCAGTGTTGTTTTTGGCAGCAAATTTAGATTTCAGTTTTAGTCTCTTGAATAGTTTATTTAGTTTTAAGTCACATGGAATGTTTTAGTGTTAAATTTACAATAGATTTAGTCGAACAAAATGTATTTTGGTGGGCCTTGATGCCGTCGTAATGACTTTTTAATTCTCCACTTGCTGAAAATAGCTGATCTACAAAGCCCACAACACATCACAGCGCGACGCGTTGTGAGCTTGTAGATCGGCTATTTTCGGCATGCAACCAATTGTAAAATGACTAGTGGATCTAGTCCCTTCCTAACATTTTAGTCTAGTTTTTATTTGTTGACGGTATATTTAGTCTTAGTCATCATAGCTTAGTTTTTATTTAGTTTCCCTTTAGTTTTCCTCAGTGAACAAACGTAGTCGAACATTTTTCGCCAACAAAATCAACACTGCTATACAGTACATTTTAAAACAAGGAATAAAAGGAAAACAAAACAGTTACCAAGTGAATGAATGTATTCTTAACAAACCATCAAACTCAAGAGTTCAAGGTTTTAAAAATAGTAAAATTCTTAAGTTTTTCCCCTTCTTTTTTGTAGGAAAGCAAAGCAGGTAAACATAAATATTTACTTACAAGTTGCGAGTCATAACAATAGAGTCCGCATTCCCACACCCCAAAATGGGTCACTCACAATAACTAACCCTATGTTTGGGAAACAACTCATCTTCTAAATAAGTGGGAGAGATTCCAATCCAACAAAATGACATCCCGACCTTGATTCCCTTGGGGTCTGGGACCTCATCGTCAGGACCAGGGCAGGACTCCATGGATTTGTGGAGGTGGTCGATGGCCTCCGAGGTGGCGTTCTTCACAGCCATCAGGCGGTTATCGGTCATCCTTCCTCCGTAGAATGCCGCTTCCTGGGAGTGTGCTGGAACGCCACAAGAAAAAACATTTTGGCAGGTGAGTTTCAAATTTAAAAAGGCACTGATGATTTACAGCAGCATCACCCTGTGTATTAATTGTTCACTCACTTTTACAGACATTGCTACTTCGTAATACAATCAGTGGCGTTTCCAGGAATTACATTTTGGGCAGGCAAGATATATATACACCTGCCAGACAGTAGGATACAAGGAGATATACCTGCCAGACAGTAGGATACAAGGAGATATACCTGCCAGACAGTAGGGTCACATTCATACCAGAGAGCTTTGCTGCGATTAAAACGAATTCTGCTGCGCATTTTCAGAAAGTGCACTTCGTTTGGCAGGTGTGAAGGCTCATTCGAATCGTAATGCGTTCGTAATAAGAACCGCATTATACTCCGAGCAAAAACGGGGGTTTCGCTTCGCTTCCAATCGCACTTGATTACGATTCGGTGCAGGTGTGAATGCAATCCGCAGTAAATAAAGGAAATGAAGCAAACAATGTAGCGGGTGAGGAGCTGAACACAGTTGGAGACGGAGAAAGCATATTTTACGCAGCGCACAGATGTCCCGTTACCGTGGATAGACGTGGTCGAATGAGGAGACTGAAGCCCTGATCGAAATGAGGACGAGTACATTAATCAGGCACAAACATTCCTTTGTCCCGGTCTCTAGTCACACACTGAATGCTGCTGTGCGTAGATAGAGGATATAACCTTATGATGAGCACTTTTACTTTTTACTGTATTATCTTGTGCCTATGTCTATGCACACGCACTTTTATGACCTATCGCATAGCACTTTAAACGCCTGCACTTTAATGGTTGTGTGCACCTTTTACTCTGGTATCCGCTATGTGAACTGTTTGTTGTCTGTACCGTTTCATTCATTGTTTAATGTACTGTCTATGCTGCAACCCAATTTGCCCTTCGGGGACACTAAATAAACTTGAACCTTGATCAATTGCTTAAGAAAACACATAAACACTGCAGTGCAGTGTAATAGTATTATAGCCTACAGAATATTCTGTCTGTCTGTGCGTGCCGTAAACATGGAGTGCTGTCACTGTGTGGGGACTAGTGGGGACTGGAACTTTCATCTCAATAAACGTGTAAACATTTTGCGCTGCTGTCTGTTATATCAGTGCGCTCAGCGCTGTGCCTGCATGCCCAAAAGAACAGTGTGTTGCACTGTGGCTGCGTGCGTATAGTGAGAGAGAGAGAGAGAGAGAGAGAGAGAGAGAGAGAGAGATAGGGGGGGTCCAGTCCCAGACGGCACGACACATGCACGTTATGAGTATAATTTTATCACAATAGATTTCACTGTGTTGTAGGCTATGTTTATGAATGGAACACATTGATAAAGGTCCCCCCTGCTGCGTTTCCAATTGCTACGGATGACAGTGTGAAGGCGAACTGCAGCAAATTAAATATGCAAGAATCCCAAAATCTCCGCCCATACGCATGAGTCTACCGAAGTATTAGGTGAGAATGTGACCTAGGATACAAAGGCTGAAAGGCATTTGCATTCGAATGGGTGATTGAGGGTCGCGCTCTATACACGCAACGGCCAATCAGCTGTCCACTAATAGTTCTCAGGTCTTGTTTTTGTCCTCCGGTCACATTCTCACCTAATACTTCGGTAGACTCATGCGTATGGGCGGAGATTTGGGGATTCTTGCATATTTAATTTGCTGCGGTTTGCCTTCACACTGTCATCCGTAGCAATTGGAAACGCAGCAGGGGGGACCTTTATCAATGTGTTCCATTCATAAACCTAGCCTACAACACAGCCTACAACACAGTGAAATCTATTGTGATAAAATTATACTCATAACGTGCATGTGTCGTGCCGTCTGGGACTGGACCCCCCCCCCCACTCTCTCTCTCTCTCACTATACGGACGCAGCCACAGTGCCACACACTGTTCTTTTGGGCATGATGCAGGCACAGCGCTGAGCGCACTGATATAACAGACAGCAGCGCAAAATGTTTACACGTTTATTGAGATGAAAGTTCCATTCCCCACTAGTCCCCACACAGTGACAGCACTCCATGTTTACGGCAGGCACAGACAGACAGAATATTCTGTAGGCTATAATACTATTACACTGCACTGCAGTGCAGTGTTCTTCTTTCTTAAGCAATTGATTAATGTACTCGTCCTCATTTCGATCAGGGCTTCAGTCTCCTCATTCGACCACGTCTATCCACGGTAATGGGACATCTTTGCGCTGCGTAAAATATGCTTTCTCCGTCTCCAACTGTGTTCAGCTCCTCACCCGCCACATTGTTTGCTTCATTTCCTTTATTTACTGCGGATTGCATTCACACCTGCACCGAATCGTAATCAAGTGCGATTGGAAGCGAAGCGAAACCCTCGTTTTTGCTCGGAGTATAATGCGGTTCTTTGATACGCATTACGATTCGAATGAGCCTTCACACCTGCCAAACGAAGTGCACTTTCTGAAAATGCGCAGCAGAATTCGTTTTAATCGCAGCAAAGCTCTCTGGTATGAATGTGACCTCAGTGTATGGATTTTGGACATAACAGGCCAGAAATGGATGTGGACTGTCCTCGCCTTATTGTAGATACTAGATACGCCACTGCATATGATGTCTTGAATTACTTGTCTTGCCTGAATAATTGAGTCAATCTCAGCTCAACATCAAGTAGTCAATGTTTGAATTTTGTTCAGAAATACATTTGAACACATCTGTGTTTTAAAAAAAGGTAATAAAAACAACAATGGTGTTTTGAGTACTGAAAGTCATGCTGTAGTGAAATTAATAGAATCCAGTGGCAAATTACAGCATGCATACTGTACATGACAATATTCTTGTGTGACTCTAGAATCATCATGGAAGTCAAACCAGAAATCAGGACAAATGGATGTGTCATTTTACCATAGTGGCTGGAGCCGCCCGAGGCCTCCAGGTGGAGAGGGCCTGGGGCTGGCGGGCAGGGCAGGAGCACGGTGCCCCCCTGCCGACTGAACGGGTTACTCTGGCAGGGAGCGGCCGCTGGCTTGGCATGATGATGACCACCACCACCATCTCCGCTCGAGGTCTCTGGAAAGGGTGAGATTCCTGTGAGAAATATCATACTGGTAGCAGTAACAGCTACAGTAACTGCATCAAAACTATAATTTTGAGTGCAGTTTAATTCATAATTATATTATATATATGAAGGAGGGACAGGGTGTTGGATATAACTCCAGGTGGCAATGGTTCGCAAACATTTTTCAAATGGCCAAAACACAAGTTAGGGTTAGGTTAGAAATTCTATTTAGCTGGGGGCCCACTGCCTGGAAGCCCCCCAGGGATGCCTGGGGGTCCCGGAACCCACTTTGAGCACCACTGGTATGCCACATCCGAGTGTACAGCTGGAAGGTGTTACCAGGTTGAGAGACAGCGGTGATGCTCAGAGACTCCAGCGTATCCTCCAGATCTTTGACCTGATTCTTCAGCCTCTCCCCCTTATCCGGCAAAGCAGACACATTCACTACAGACAGAGTGGCCTGTTGGAGGGAAAAGAGACAGGGACCACAGAGAAAAAGGAATAGTTTACATATTGTTGCCGTCGGGTGTAAAACCTCATATGTACACTAGATTTCCACTGAAGTGAACACACACACAAACACGAAAAACATTTATCCCTCACTTTTTTCTGTTTGAGCTGGGCAGAGAGCAGACTGTGCAGCTCTCTGGGATCTTCCTGGGAAGACTGCCGGAACCCTGAGAAGGCGGTCAGGGTCTTCTGCACGGAAGTCACCGGAGGAGTCCTCCAGGTGGCGGGCTTCACTGACACCAACAGTACATCATCGTCGTCGTCATCAACAACAACGGGAGTGCTTGTATTGTCAGATCTGGATTCATCTTGTTGTTCTTTGGAGTGAGTGGCATGCGGTTTAGTGGGTTTGCCAGAAGACAGGGAGGTGCAGGTGCCCTCTTCTTTAGGGCCTGCCTGAGTGATGCCAACAGGAGAGGAGTCGGAAGCACTCTTAGTCTTGCGACTGGTTTCTTCCTGAGTTTCGGTGGTTCTGAAAGCACCGGTTGGTTGTGGGGTGGAGGCCCCGTCAGGACTCGGTGGGATTGTGCATGCTTCGTCAGTGTGTGGGGCGTTGACACTAGAGGTACTATAGTTCTTCACTTCTTGGCTTCTATCTCTATGGCCATCTCTAGTTTTCTCTTTCACTTCAGCAACTACGTTTTTCTCACCGTCAGATTTGGAGATGCTCCTCTCCTCATTTGAAACTCTCTTCTTTACCTTCATTCCCGGTGGAAGATGTTTACCTCGATATGAATCTGATGAGTTTGACCTCCCGCTGTCCTCGTCTTCAACACCGCTGTGTGCATCTTCTTTTCCGTTGCTCTCTTTACTGCCGTTTTCCTGGCTTGCTGTCAGTCGGTCCCTTTCACTCGTTTGGTCTCTTGCCTTTTTCTCAGTCTCTCCAGGTGCCGTCATCTTCTTCCATTCAGAGTCCTGGTGGTGCGTCTTGTCCGGAGCCTTGAAAGGGTTTCGAACCGGTGGCAGGAAAGAGGGCTGAAGTGGTCTGTCGGATGATAATGGGTTTTGGTTCTCCTTCTCTGGCTGCAAGGAGGGAAAACAGCAGACATTTTGGAAATGTTGGTACAGATTATTCAAAGGATGTTACCAGAAGAACGGAGTGAAGACAACGTATAGGTTTGTATTTAGCTTATAAATGACTAATTTTAAAATAGTCAATGTTGGTTCAAGGATGTGATCAAGACAACACTAAAATTAAGGAATCATTGGGGGAGATATTAGGCTAATATTAAAAGATATGTGTGAGGTGCAGATTTCAGTCACATTACTAATTTGTGTCAACTCATGACAAGGACATTACTTAATCTAAGCCATGAAGAACTGTATGAGCAGCTCACTCTACTTCTGGTTCCGATACTGAACCGCTTCAACCAAAATCACAGCTGTACAAAAACACGGCTTAATAGAATTAAGTTGAACTGACGTCTCAGACCCTTTGAATTTACAGAGGGATGAACAAATCCATAAATGTGTTCTATATAAATGCAAAGTCAAGTAGTGGCTTACTGGAGTCCAGGGCACAACTCCACACCACTTCTGTCCCGCGGCCTTCCCCACAACACAACGGTAGTATAACCTGTAAAGACAGCTTCAGTGTTACACACACACACACACACACTAAAACTCATATCAAATTTATCTTGAATTCTAATTTCGAGAATGGTGACGTCGGCTGGTCAGTTCCATGTCCTTGTCTCTTCTGTTTTCTGATCCATGCTCTAGTAATAAGAAAAATACACACACACACACACACGTGCGCAGACGCACACACACACACCTGTGATTCTGTTTAGGAATATCATGTGTGATCGCTTGAAGTTCCACCATGGAGTCTTCATGATTTATGCAGTGGGATGGTTTCACACTACAGGAAGGGGGGGGAAGACACATGAAAGGTTAAAACATTAATACAACTTCCTTTAGACATCATTCAAGTCCGAAACATTAACATGTCTAGTCGTCTATGAATATGATGTGGGTATAGCCTAGCCCTAGCCCCTTTCTGGAACCGGTTTACCCTTTTTGTCTTCGGGAAGGCGGTATCCCAAATTCAAAAAAGTTAACCCATTTAGACCTGAGGATGAATCTACAAATCCTGACAGTTATGTGAAAAACCTCACGTTTCGCTCTGAAAGAATATATATTCAAAGATTTGTGCCTTGTGGCCACATTTTCACAATTTTCAAAAAAATGCAGACCTACAAGCTCGTACGCTACGAGCTTGTACTGTAGATCTGCTATTTTTCAATAGCTAAATGATAACATAATGTTTAAAACACCAAAAGGGGTTCCAGCCCCCAAAATGGGTTTTAAACAGGGTCCGAACGGGGCTACTACGCCTATAAGCCATGGAGGAATAATAAAAGCTATACCTTGCGTTTTGTGTGAAACCACAACCCGAGATACAGATGTAGAAGCTCTTTCCTTTGTTGGGTCCATCCTTCGTGCCCGTTTTCAACATGCATACTCGTCCTGTACGGAGTCATTGACAAGGGTCCAATGTTAATAATGTGATATATTGTAGTGGTAACAACCATACCGTACAGCAGGGTAATTATTAATCACAGAAATCGATTGGTTGTCACAGAAAACAGAACCTGTCAATTGGCAATGTTTCAAAAAACTTCAACCACTGCCTGCTACAACCCTAGCCCCTCTCGGAACCCTACATAAAGCTTTTCTGAAATTTTGATGAGTTTTATGTAGGGTCCCTGCTCATAACTATATTTTCGTATGGGAATTCTGGAACGCGGACATACATAATCTCTCTAAGATTGTATCTGCGGCGTTTGACGGCCTTTTTTAGTTTTAAGTTCTTCTGAATTCGTGAACTTTAAGTACCTATACATCCCGCTGCGAATATCTCCTGTGGCGCGGAAGCCGTTAAGTATTTTTAATCTTTGTTTGACCGATTTGGTCGCTTTATTTCTTGTTTGTTTACCGTTTATTGTACCGCCTCCCGGTGTGCGGTTGGCTTGTGCCGGCTTGTCCCTGCCTCTGATCTGCTCTGTCATAGCTATAGTGCCACTAGCTAGCCAGATAGGCGGTACAATGAGGTGTCAATAAACAAGGAAGGAAGAGAAGAATCAAAGCGACCAAATCGGTCAAACAAAGATAAAGTCAGAAACTTCAGTACCATTGGGTTCTGCTTGGAGGGCTACTACAACCCTGACGTTCCTATAGCCTAAGATTTAGACGTAGATGCATTTTATCGATTCTGAACGGTCGAGAAATGACAAGTTACTGTGTGGCCGTGGGGGTCCCGCTACTGTACTGTACTGTACTGTTACTGTAACACCCCAAATCATCAGTTAATATGTGTGTGTGTGTGTGTGTGTGCGCGTGCGTTGTGAAAACGAACCAAAAGCTATTTTCGTGCTCGGGTCCATAGCTCTGGTCCATAGCCTTCTACTGCTTCTATCTGCAAGGGCAGATAGAAGCAGTAGAAGGCTTCTATCTGCAGGGCAGATAGAAGCCGTAGAAGGCTATGGACCAGAGCTAGGACAGACCCAGAGACCCATAGGGACACACATAGCTGTCTATAGGAGTGGTCGCACCACTCACAAATCTTAGGCTATGACGTTATATAGGCGATATTTTTGGAAGGTTCGTCACATCAATTGTTCCGTTCTGAAATTAGAAGATGATCCACACAGGCCAACTGCGTTTGTGATCCTGTACTGTAGACCTTCTGTTTTGACAGCTCCGTTTGGAACCTCAATATCTACAGTGCTTACACTTTGAAAAAGCGTAGGCAGCGTTTTCGAATACAGTCACAACAATGGACGTTTTGAAAATATCATGGCTTTCTTTGCCCAATTCAAAGCTGTTAAAGAAAACTAGACACATTTTCCATCTATACTTACCATCTTTATTACACAGAACTTCTTCCATGATGTTCTTCCTTCTTCTGTTCTAGTGTCGCACAGTCGCAGATTTGAAATGTTCTTCTTCTTCTCTGCGTTTTATAACCGGCTCCTTTCCGGCAGTCTAGACGCCTGTCGGCGTATTGCTGCCTCCCACTGTTTGTATTTGGTATTACATATTTTATTATACTGAGACCTTACACCAATGGTTCCCAAATATGGTCCCCCCAAATTGGCACTAATTAGACCCCCAATTTGAAAAGATCTGCCAGGGACCCCCATAAGAGAAGATGAGCCGCATTTTAATTCCCCTCCCCACCCCTATTTTATGGCATTTCTATCTCTGAGAACAGCTTTCACCACTGCAGGGGCGGAGGTGGCTCAGGGGCAGAGTGGCTGCATGGTTTCCACCGCCATCGGTGTGTGAATGTGTGTGTGAATGGGTGAATGTAATGCACAATCTATGTAAAGCGCCTTGAAAAGGTATTATCATAATATTAATTTATCATTGTTAAGTTCACTCTGCATATCCACGGGCATAATAGCATGATGATGCCATTACACAACATGGACTACATGGAAGAAATGTGTTTCATAAAACGAAATTAACTGCTAGAAGGTCCTAAATTAACTTAATTAAGCAGTCATCGTCTCTGTGTCATGTTGTTCTTTCTTAGTTTTACAGAGTATAGAGATCGACTACTATTGATTGATTGATTGATTGATTGATTGACATATTTATTAACAGTTTGCAGAATTACAGTAGGCCTACATTTCAAGCACAAACTCAATACAAAGACTGTTAACTGTGAGTGGACGACCCAATTAAGCATTACACTTGTTTACAAGAGGGTCCACCATGTTCAATTCATCAAAACATTTAGAGATATACAAATAGACACTTCTATATAGTCAAAGAACAGAACAGGATTTCAAGGAGGTAAAAAGGGAAAAGAAACTTATACAGTGAGGGGAAAAGGTGGTGGGGGGGATTCAGATTTTACGGGGGCCAGTTTCGAATTGCAGCCGTTCGTAGGTGCCCTTTGAGAGCAGTTTTGAAGGAGTCAAGGGATTCGCATGTCTTAATGATTGTTGGTAGGGCGTTCCACATTTCGAAAATAATTTAGTCCCTTGTTTGTGCCGAATCTGGGTTGTACATTCGGGTTCGTTGCACTCCCTCTGGTGTTGTGGGTGTGGACTTCGTTAACATTAAGGAAGTATCTAGACAGGTACAAGGGTATCTTGGTGGTGTATCGAATCTTGTGGACCAGACCCATTGCAAGATGCTGTACTCTGTCGTCGACCCTAAGCCATTCCAGCCTGTCAAAGTGGGCAGGAGTGATCGGGTTCGGGGGGTGAGGCCAAGTAGGAGCCTGACCAGTTTGTTTTGGGAAGTCTGGAGCCTAGTTTTAAGGGCCTTTGAGGTGCTGTGGTACCAGGAGGTGCATGCATAGTCAAAGAAACCTTGTACGAGGGCTCCTGTTAAGGTCTTCAAGGTGTTTTTGTTGACCAGTGAGGAGATCCTGTAAAGGAATCTTGTTCTTTGGTTGACTTTTTTGATTACGTTGGTGGCCATTTTATCACCAGAAAGATTAGCCTCCAGGATGGAACCTAGGTAGGTAATTTCATCTTTACGTGTGATAACATTGTCACCAACTCTAACCAAGAAGCCATTTGTCTTGCTGAGATTACTATTAGATCCAAAGAGAATGGATTTCAGTTTGTTATCAGCGAGCCAGGTGCAGATTCTACCGAGTTCAGAGCTGAGGGCCTTTTCAACCTGCAGTTTGTTCCTGTCCGAGACTAGCAGTGCCGAGTCATCTGCGAACAGGAACAAGTTGCAGTCACAAGCTGATGTCATGTCGTTTACATATATTAGGAACAGTAAAGGCTCTAGTATGCTTCCATGAGGAATGCCACAGCTCACTGGGAAGGGGGGGGGGGGGGGGGGGGGACAGTGTTCCATTCACCTCCACCATCTGTTCTCTCCCCTCCAGGTAGGATTGCATCCAGCTCACTGATGTGATATCAAAACCAATTGCTTTTAGCTTGTTAACCAGTATGGAGTGGTTCACGGTGTCAAAAGCCTTTTGGAGGTCCAGCATGACCATGCCGCAGTATTTGCCAGCATCCACCTCATGTTTGATGTGGTCGCTCAAATAGAGAAGGCATGTGTCAGTGGAGTGGGATGTTCTGAAGCCAGATTGGAACTATACAATCAAATAAATCTGTATAGGCTACAAGATCATTTCAGATTTCAGAGGGAGGGAAATACTAAATTACCGTAATTTCCGGACTATAAGGCGCACCTGAATATAAGCCGCACCAGCCAAATTTAGGGAAAATCCCAAATATGTACGTATACAAGCCGCACCGGACTATAAGCCGCAGGTGGCCCCCTAGTGGCCGTTTCGTTAGCCTTAGATGGCTCTGCATTAGCTGTAAAAATCCATAGATAAGCCGCACCGTTGTATAAGCCGTTGTCAAATCATGGGTAAAAAGGTGCGGCTTATAGTCCGTAAATTACGGTAACTGTTAACTACATTAAAACATTTCGCGGGGGCGAGTTGGTAAAGGGGCGAGTCGTTTGGTATTCTTGCGTTGCTCCACTATTTTGTAAATCATAATAAAACCTTCCTCTCTCTTCATTCTCCCATTCACTCTGCCACCTCCTGGCTATCTCCTCCTTTATTTTACTGCTGAATTCTGAGATCCCCAAGAAGGCTATATGCTCACATCCACCTCCTCCCTACTCGGGGCCTCTTTGGCTGCCACATGAATCAGTGGCCTCGTTGCCCTGGCCTTGAGTTTACTCCAACATGAGCCAGAACCCACAAAAACCCCACTCCTATTCCAGCATATTCTGCTCTATGCAGTGCAGTCAGCAGTTCACAAATGAGATCCGGCCTGATATATGATATGAGAGATATATATATATATATATATATATATATATATATATATATATATATATATATATATATATATATATGTGCGCACGTGTGTGTGTGTGTGTGTGTGTGTGTGTGTGTGTGTGTGTGTGTGTGTGTGTGGTATGGGCTGTAATGTTTTATGATATTATCTCCTAATCTATAGAGATCGACAGCCAAGGTCAGAGGTCAACGATGCAAAAGCTGAGACACCATGGCTACAAGGTCACATGTTAACAGTCATTCATTCCAAACTTTTTTTGATATATATATATATATATATATTATATTACATTTATTTATTTATTTTTCATTAAACCTGTGCCCTCTGAATGTTTTAATGTAAGCACACCTGGCTGATGCTGTATTGTTTGTATTGTAATGTATTGTATTGTAGACTAGTCCCTCCACATGCCAGAATTGTACCTCCCAGTCCCGGCACACGGATTGTGTGGCCCTGGTCTTTCCCTGGCCTAGTGGGTCTGATCGAGGGTAGCTACTGGGACGTAAGTCGGGACTTGATCACCCCGATACGATATGATGCATTTTTGGAAACACTATCTTTATTCATTTTGTTTGAATTTCTTGTCATGAAAAATTGGGGGAAAAAAAATTGGATCAGTACCTCAGACTTGACTATGCTGCAATTCATACATGATAAACTATAAAGTATATTATCAAGAACACTTTTGGGGCCTTGATAGTCTGTAGCATTTAAGTATGTTCCTTTACTGTGCTCTGCATCCCCATTTCTCACCCCCACTGTCATCCTGGCACTACCTGAATAGGTGACAGGAGAATTCTGTCACTACAGCTAATAGGCTATTAGGAC
Source organism: Protomyctophum parallelum (assembly GCF_964188405.1). Classification (NCBI taxonomy): domain Eukaryota; kingdom Metazoa; phylum Chordata; class Actinopteri; order Myctophiformes; family Myctophidae; genus Protomyctophum; species Protomyctophum parallelum. The sequence goes on along the minus strand of NC_139707.1, from coordinate 23,687,746 downwards.
ACTCAGGGTCAGGGAAATTCTCTCCTTTTTCTCTTCTCCCTTTCCTTCTGTCATTCCCACCGATATGTGGTTCCAGAGTCCCACTAGAACTAATTAAATGTGTGGTGAAGGCATTTGCTGACAGGAAACGTCAACGGTGAACTTTCATAACAACTATCTCTATAGTCTGGGTTAGCTTTGTTAGCTAGGCATCACTGCCCTCCAGTGGCCATGGCCTGACAGTTTCTCATTGCGAGGCATTGTGAGCTTGTAGGACGGCTATTTTCACAATTTTTGTCTCTTTCTTATATTACTAGCCTAGACTGGTGCCCGGCTGTAGAACACAGAGTCTGTAACGTTGGACGTTGGAGATCCATGCCCCACCCAGCTATGCAATACCCATTGTAGGCCTACCTGTGTTGTGAGAACAGGCCTGGACAGAGCCTCTTGTGGACCCTGTAAAAAAGTCTAAATGCTTTATTGGGTCGTCCACTCACAGTTAACAGTCTTTGTATTGAGTTTGTGCTTGAAATGTACTGTAATTCTGCAAACTGTTAATACATATTTCAATCAATCAATCAGTTTTTACATTGAATTACCTGTAACCCTGCAGGTCAAACCTTATCAACACCAACAATTACCTTATCCACAACTACGCTGCCTGGAGAGCTGTGCCTCAAGTTAACAAAAATAACAGTGTTTAACTAGTGGTCTTAGGCATTTTATATTTTTCTTGACTTATATCTTTCTCTTATATCTGTGTCTTTATTACATATAGGCCTACCGGTAACTTTATCTTACCAATAATCTTCATACAGAATCCTTTTGGTGTTTTAACTTAAGGTTGTGTTATACTTTAGCTATTGAAAAATAGCAGATCTACAAGCTCATTGCTTGAACTTGTAGGTCTGCTATTCTTGAAAAAAATCGTGAAAATATATCAAATATTTTAGTTTTTAACTCAAATCTTTGCTTCTGGGAGAGGGGGTCCCTGGAACAACATATTTTCAGATGGGGGGGGGGGGGGTCCCTGGAACAACATATTTTCAGATGGGGGGGGGGGGGTCCCTGGAACAACATATTTTCAGATGGGGGGGGTCGGCGGCATATTACATAATAATGTTTGGGGTCCTTGACTTGACATATTGAGAACCACTGATACAGAAACATGAGCTTTTTCAGAAAGAAATACATTTTTAAAATACATTTTTAAATTTTGACGTCAGGCCTATAAATGGGTTAAAGGTTTTACCACATGCACTTATTACCCAAGCTACAGGGGAAAATGGTAAATGGTGCATTGGAATGGAAAATGGTGGAAAATGGAAAATGGTGCATTGGAATGGAAAATGGTGGAAAATGGAAAATGGTGGAAAATGGAAAATGGTGGAAAATGATGGAAAATGGAAAATGGTGGAAAATGGTGGAAAATGGAAAATGGTGGAAAATGGAAAATGGTGGAAAATGGAAAATGGTTGGAAAATGGAAAATGGAAAATGGTGGAAGATGTTGGAAAATGGAGGAAAATGGTGGAAAATGGAAAATGGTTGAAAATGGAAAATGGTTGAAAATGGAAAATGGTGGAAGATGTTGGAAAATGGAAAATGGTGGAAAATGGTGGAAAATGGAAAATGGTGGAAAATGGTGGAAAATGGTGGAAAATGGAAAATGGTGGAAAATGGAAAATGGTGGAAAATGGAAAATGGTGGAAAATGGAAAATGGTGGGAAATGGAAAATGGTGGAAAAATGGAAAATGGAAAATGGTGGAAAATGGAAAATGGTGGAAAATGGAAAATGGTGGAAAAATGGAAAATGGTGGAAAATGGAAAATGGTGGAAAATGGAAAATGGTGGAAAATGGAAAATGGTGGAAAATGGAAAATGGTGGAAATGGAAAATGGTCCATTCCATTCCAATGCACCATTTTCCATTTTCCACCATTTTCCACCATTTTCCATTTTCCATTTTTCCATTTTCCATTTCCCACCATTTTCCATTTTCCATTCCATTTTCCATTTTCCATTTTCCATTCCATTCCATTTTCCATTCCAATGCACCATTTACCATTTTCCCCTGTAGCTTGGGTAATAAGTGCATGTGGTAAAACCTTTAACCCATTTAGGCCTGACGTCGAAATTTAAAAATGTATTTCTTTCTGAAAAAGCTCATGTTTCTGTATCAGTGGTTCTCAATATGTCAAGTCAAGGACCCCAAACATTATTATGTAATATGCCGCCGACCCCCCCCCCCCCCCCCCCCCATCTGAAAATATGTTGTTCCAAGGACCCCCCCATCTGAAAATATGTTGTTCCAGGGACCCCCCCCCCCCCCATCTGAAAATATGTTGTTCCAGGGACCCCCTTTCAAGAAAAGCAGACCTACAAGTTCAAGCTATGAGCTTGTAGATCTGCTATTTTTCAATAGCTAAAGTATAACACAATGCTTAAGTTAAAACACCAAAAGGATTCTGTATGAAGATTATTGGTAAAGTTACCGGTAGGCCTATATGTAATAAAGACACAGATATAAGAGAAAGATATAAGTCAAGAAAAATATAAAATGCCTAAGACCACTAGTTAAACACTGTTATTTTTGTTAACTAAGGTAATTGTTGGTGTGGATAAGGTTTGACCTGCAGGGTTACAGGTAATTCAATGTAAAAACTGTTTGATTGATTGAAATATGTATTAACAGTTTGCAGAATTACAGTACATTTCAAGCACAAACTCAATACAAAGACTGTTAACTGTGAGTGGACGATCCAATAAAGCATTTAGACTTGTTTACAAGAGGGTCCACCATGTTCAATTCATCATAACATTTAGAGACGTACAAATAGACATTTTAACTGCTAAGTGTGTTTGTTCTTTAACCCTGCGTATGCTGGAAACGTCTCCGTCGTATAAACGCCAGCAGGGCACCGCGCGGCGCACACTTTATGACGACCAATGAGGAGGAAGGAAAGCAGTGAATGAAAACAAACATATCGTCGGTCAGACTATGGATCCGGGCAAATGGCGAGTTCAAACCGCATCGTTCACTATAGAGCGTCGCAGTCCCGCCCCCTTCGAGAGACCCAGAAAAAAGAAATCGCCGTTCATTTTCCTCATAGGCATTTCTTAAAGTATTTATTTAAAGACGGTTACGCTGCGGACAAAGCCAACTTGGATCGTGACAAATCATGACAATGAAACACAATGTTTTGGGCCGATCAAATCATTAGAAAGAAGAAAATAAAGACAGGGTGCCTGAAGTCTTTTGTGGCGGTTCTGGACAACCGACTCGACACGGGGCACTGCACTCCCTGTGGGGGTGTGGAACGCATGTGTCAAATTTGAAGAAGGTGGGGCGAACGGTTCTCGAGTTACGTGGATTACAGAAGTGCACACGTACTGTACAGTGAGTTCTGTGTCAGGCATGCCCAAATATGGAGTGTTGTGATGTCAAAACAGGCCAGCTCCATATATGGAGCCTGTGCAGGGGCCTTGTCCAGAGCCCGGGCAGAGGCCTTTTGTGGCGGTTCTGGATCACGTGAGTCCGACGGACTCGACACCGGGCACTGCACTCCCGGTGGGGGTGTGGAACTCGTGTGTCGATTTTGAGTTTTCGAGTTACGTGCAATACAGACGTGCACACATACAGACAGACGTACAGAGACGCGGTGCATTTATAGATAGATTTGACAATTTGGCGAATGTTTCACCATTTTTATATTATAGTTTGTTGATTACTTTTGATGCTGTAATGGTCCTTCTTTTTTAAGTCCTTAAATTGTTACTTCACTGTCATCTGTGATCTGAAATCTTTAAATCAGTTGTAACATCAGTAGCATGATAATTCCACTGGGGGGCAGTCTTAGAATGGCACATAGTTCAGTAGTGGGTCTGGGGCCTAGTAGGACTAATGTAAATAATAAAGAAATCGCCGAAATATGTATGTGTGTGTGTGTGTGTGTGTGTGTGTGTGTGTGTGTGTGTGTGTGTGTGTGTGTGTGTGTGTGTGTGTGTGTGTGTGTGTGTGTGTGTTAGAATCACCTAGAACTATTAAGTTATTTATATTCAAAATAATATTTAAGCCCTGGCTTTTTATATATGAAACATGTTCAGGATAATATGATTTGCAAAGGGTTTAAATACTATTGTGTCCGCTGGTCTGAGTCTTTCAAATAGGAAATTAATAGTATTCTATTATTCTATTAATTCGATTCTATTAATTATTACAAAATTAATAGTACTGTGTTGTGCAGACAGCACTGGATGTTCTGGCTGGCTGGTGAATTTACACATCACATGTTCCCTCATCTGGTCTGGAGATGAATAGTGTTAAATGAGCAGCTGGGAAAACAAAACAGCCTCCATCTCTGTTTGCCCCTCTTCGTATCTACAACGTTATGTCCATGATACACATGTATATACAGATATCTACCTTATTCATTGCAATTCAATCCTATGTTGAAATTGGCTTAAGGGAGGATGGGCTGTATAGCCAGTGTGTGTTTGCTGATTTGGCTCCCCCTCTCTCATAATGGTGCAAAAGAGATCTTTCCTTATTTATTTATTTATTCAATAATTTTCTTTTCTTCTCCCAGTATCAGAACCAGACACCTATAGGCTAGTACAGATCAAAGAACGCATCATCTCTCCTTGGTACTCTACGCCTTGGAAATCCACCCTGTAGGGAGAATGGGGTAAGATGAACCACTTTTTGCTTAAGTTTTCCTTGAAGCAAGGCAAAATGAGATGGCAGTAAAATCTAATGATCTACCCATATTTCAGGATATCTTCTATCAATTGAAATGATGAGTAAGCATCTATGACAAAGGGCCATGAAAATATGACCTTTTTTTTAAGTGGTCATGTGGCTCAATTTGCCCCAGGTAAGGGGTAAGTTGATCCAAGTCAAGGGGTAAGTTGAACCACATGAAGATAATGTATTCACTTATCGATAATAAACAGTTTTCCCTTTTGCAAATAGTCTTATTTATTTGTTTATTATTTAAACAATATTAAGACAATTAAATAAAGTTTGTTATTCAGATCCTTATATTTGCAATATTGTTAATACAATATTGCAAACTTCTCTTAAATGAGTATGTACAGGTCATTCAGTATAATTTGAGTAGCAAAGACTTAAACTAAAAATATGAATAGTGATTCCCATTGACTCATTTTACATGATTTTTACTTTGACCGACAAAAAACTTTTTTTGTGTAAAAGAATGTCTTCTACTTTCCCCATGTGCTTCCCAACTTCACAGTCAGGTGTAAATGATGGATGCTTACTAGAGTTAAGGTCACATGGCAACACAGTTTTCTAGTTTTCTAGATAAAGGGGGTGGTTCAATCAACTTACCACTGGCTCATCTTACCCCGTTCTCCCCTACTGTGACAAACTGAGACCCTTCCTGGCTCTTGTCTGTGACAACATGGCGCCAAAGTTCACGTAGTTGTCAGTGATCCATTCAAGCAGGGGCATGCTCTCAATCAGCTCATGTTCCTGCCCCGTCTCCTTGACTGTGAAATAGTCTCATGTCTCTGCTTTATTGCGCTTTGCACCGTGCAGTGTATGCACACAAAGAATATATTGCATAATATCTAAGAAAGTTCTCATAGACGAGGAGGATCTCCACTGCTCCCATTTCCAGTGTGTCATCCACCCCAAAGCAGTACTTCCCTAACAGTGGAATAATGTGTATACACTATAGAGTTCTATGTCCACATAAAATGCTATCTAAATTACATGAATTGAGCCTTTGCATACGCTTGTAAGCTGTAAGGTAGTCGAGGCTATAGGGCAAGTGCCGTAGGCCTACGGCTAAGATGGAGTCTGAAGAGGTGGGATTGCAGACAACGGCGGACGATTGGGAGTGATGCAGACTAACAAAAATGCATTTTGAATTAACCACTTAAACCCTAATTATTTGTGAAAGAATCTTTCTATCTAAAAATCGATTGTGGTGTATGTGTGAGTAGGCTACATGCGCCTGTCCATTCTTGTCTACCATGACAAGGATGGACATGACACATTTATTGAGCTCATGCGTTTTATACATGTCCACTATGAGATGTATATTATGTCAACTCCACTAATGTAATCCACATTTTCTAAGCACATAAGAAGTGCAAGAGAGCAAAAGAAGGGTTTTTTCTTAACAGAAAATAAAACTCACACCCGTGTGAAGTGAGGGGTGCTCTTATCATCGTACACCATCATGACGTAAATGAGGCTCTATTTCCATCCATGCTAAACCCCTTATCCCTATGAACTACTTTTTGGAAAAACATTTTTAAATAGTTTAACTAACTGATCTACATCGACACAATGTGAGCTTGTAAATTGGCTATTTTAACTATTCAAAAATGTGTTTCAAAATAGTAAAAAAAAAAAAAAAAAAAGGCAAAGTAGTCTAGGGATAAGAAAAAAATACTACCCATGCCTATTTGCTCAGACACTAAAATTATCCATGCATTGTCAATGGGAATTTAGTGTTTGTGTAGGACAAAAATAGACACTAAGCCGATTAGCTCAGACACTATGTCATTCATTGTCAATGGGAATTTTATGTCTGTGTAGGATGAAGAACATACACTAATAGCGCCCCTCAAAAATCACAAAACATTTGAGGGCCGGATCTACCATCCGCCGCTATGTGCAGCTGCACAGGGGCATGTGGGGGGGGGGGCGTGTCCCAGATATAAATGGCATTAAATTGGGGTCAGTAGCCTCTGCATGTCAAACTTGACTTGGTGAGATCTGCCTCTGAAAAACTTTTGGGTAAAACAGTCAGTGTTTCCCTAGTCTCTCAAGACAGACTGTTGCCTAGGGGAGGCGCTGTTTTCCCGAATATTTGACGATGGGATTCTCAGATTGGTGTTTCCCAAACTGGAAACCTGGGCACTAGGGACATGTGTGCACATGGACAACTGCCCAGTTGTCCTGGTGCCCACATGTCCCTAGTGCCCAGATGGTTTTGGTGCCCTGAAATTGCCCAGAAAATCAATTTCTGAAATGCATTTTACTGGTCAAAAAAATAAAACCAATGTAATTTATTGCAATGGTTGCCAGTTGTATTCCAGTGAAGTTGTACCATTTGCCTATACCTTATTGTGTTCCATGTGTTCGGGGTTGGTCGTGTCCGCGCTATGGGGGGGGGGGACGGGGGGGACGACGACATTAAAAATGATCTGCACAGGGGCAATCATGGGGGTTAATCTGGCCCCATGTTATATAGACTATATAAGACAATAATGCAGTGTATTATTGTATGAAACGAAACCAGATTTACTGGTATTTTCATTTTAATTGTATTATGTAAGCAATATCATAATAAAGAGACATTAATTGCAGTGGTAAGGAACCTGGATATTGAATAGGGAGGAGTGCTATGCTCGGCCAAGCCAGAGGAAAGGTGGATTGAAACATCTAGACTCTGTAGTTGTAGCCTGGCTAATAAGCCAGACGCGAATCAGCCGTTGGCAAAAACAGTGTGATATTAGTCTGGCTTATTAGCCAGGCTACTGTAGTTGTGGACACTACTGGACAGGTACTTGCACGGCGGGAGCACCACCTGCTTCTCTTAAACCCATTAAGAGAGGCCGATTCTACAAATGCCTTCTAAATCAGTAGCCTAGTTCTCACACTTTCAAGATTATTCAAAAGTGTTGAAAAATATGAGTTGTATTAATTATAAGTTATCCACTGTTGGTTGCTAGTGAAATTTGTTTTTACATGAAAATATGGCTTGTTCTAGCAATTCACTGGTGCAATGTATTAAAATATGTATGTTGTATACCAAGTTGGTTCAAGAACTGGTGGAGCAACAAAGGGCATTTATCAATACGAGAGCAAAGAGAAACAAAACAAAACACTGATTATTCCACTGTCATGTCACGCCTGCTCCATTTTGTTTGATTCATAATGAAGTGTTTGCATTGATTAACATCTGATTCATGGTTTGTTAGATCAAACATGAACATGATCAAAACACAGGATGAGCACAGCTGCTGAGACCAAAGCAGTAGATTTGTGAATGTAGTGAAAGAGGACATAAAGTTACTTTGTGTGAAAGAAGAGGAGGACAGGGTGAGATGGAGGCAGATGATTCGCTGTGGCGAGCCCTAAAGAGGAACGCTGAAAGATTAAGTAGAAAACTCAACAATGATGATGAATGACATGTGGCAGTGATTATGATGGTGCGGTTGCTTTTGACTTTTGATTATTGATGCCGGAGATGATGATAGAGAGGGGGATGTTGAGATTGATATTGTTACATTGACTTTTTGAATTTGGATTGTTGACTGATTTACACCTGTGTTAGAATCCTGCAGTACATCTAATCGCTGGAACGGTGGAGAGTGACACACACAAAACCAATACGTTCTTCTTAATACTACAACATTAAACTAAACTACAAAAACAGATACAATCATAATCATATATTTTCTTCCCACATTAGGCATAGGCCTGACACCCTCTGTGTTTGTGGCTCGTCCCCGAGGCTACGCCCTTGACAGCGTCCTTGAAAGTAGTGTTGTTGTTGTATGAATGTATAGGGGGGGGGGGCATTTTGCTCACCTCTGCAGTTCCACTTAAAAATGATTTTGACTGGCAAGAGAAAGAAATAAGTAACGGTCAATAATGAGGATAAGTCAGGCGTAATCAGACACAGTAAGAAACATAGGCATAGGCAATGTAACAAGTAGAGTATTCGGAGGGCATTCTGGTAAATAGGAAAGGCAGACTTACAGTAATGCATCGGTGTACTGCAGGCACAAAGGAGCTGTGGTGCTGCAGGCACTTCTCAGTGAGGGACAAAATGTTTGTATGCTGCCTAGTTAGGCCTATATATATCCCTCAGGTGTGCTGATTATTGGCCCCGCCCACACCACCAACAGGCAGCCTGCTACTGCTCCGCCCCAGTCTCAGCTAGAGTGGTGGGGTTTTCTATAATGACGATTCATCTCAACTGCATAGGCCTTCCTGAAAACAATTTAAATACAATACAAACTGTTATATGTTTCCACTCCAAAGCTCAGTGAGAAGATTAAGTGCAACCCAACGTCATCATGTAGCCTACTGTAGCTGACTGAGAGTGCAAGTTGACTGATATGTGACTGCTACTACGGAGAAGCCTCAGAGGTTAATTGGATCAGCCATATGGTTTTCTGAGACATGCATACATGGTCACTTGGGATTAGAATTTAGCTGCCTACACAGACATACTAGTCAAGTCAAGTCAAGTCACCTTTATTTATATAACACATTAAAAAACAACAGAACAACTTAGACCCTGTTTCAGCCTTTTAGGATCTTTCTAATAATACCATTAGTGATCTGACTGTCTCTGATTCATAAACGTACAGTATGCCTTGTGCATAAACATCTAGATCTGCCTGCTGACAACAGGTAAGACCTTTGCAGAAAGAGACCTGGATTAATTTGAAATAATGGTAAATTAAACAAAGTAATCAAACACCTGTGTGCCTTGGTCTTTATATTGAGGGGTTCATGTACTGCAACACAACTATAAGAGCCACATGTAGTTGTTCTAGCTGACAGTCTGATCCCATCTTGCAGTGCACTGACACCTGAGTATCTTACTGTATATCTTTTAGGGGTGCTAGCCCCTCCAATGTCTGGCTTTCAGACATGACGTCATGTGTCAGCCAAGTATATTTGTTCTTTTAATGTTTGTCTTATTCATGCTCTCCCCAAAATCAATAGGCCTCCACTCGTGATGTCAGTGGTGTATTCAAGATGTCTTTTAGGTCATACTATAATTATTCCCTCCCATGGCACAGCATGCACGTGCATGGTCACCGAATTAAATAACCGCACGTCAGAGAGATTATAGTTAGATATAAAGAGATATTTCTACTGTTTCTAATATTAATAAACCTGTTTTTTGGCAGTGGTCGTGGTGGTCCCATCTTCAATGCAAGAGTCAGCCAGCAGACTGAATCTCTAAATTACCTTGACCTTTAAACTGTGTGATGACATCAAGTTTGATTACTACAGTGGCTGGCAATCTCATTAGTATTCATTGTCGTTACTCAGCGTTACTGTGTGAATTGCTCCGAAACTGACCTGTGGAGGGCCATTCATTATCACCTCAAGAAAGATGTTAGCCCACGAAAAAGTCTATTGAAGTCCACTTTCTTGCTGCTCTGCTCCTGCATATCAGATACGCCCCGTTTAAGGTTTGTCGAGGGCTTGCACTCCATCTCCATCTATGTTTTTTTTGTGGCTTTCGCCTTTATTTTATATTTTTTATTGAGGGACAGACAGTAAGTAGGCTGACAGGAAAATGGGGAGAGAGATGGGGGGTGACATGCAGTAAGGGCCGTCGGGATCGGGAGTCGAACCCGCAGCACACTGTCAGACTGGATTACCAGCCAAGACCTTTAATGTTTGCTTTAATCAGTGACGTCACGTGGCAGCTACAGTTGGCGCCCCTCACTTCACACAAGTGTGATTTTCCTTACATATTGGGCTTGAATGAGCATCGCAATCATCAAATCTGAGCTTTCAACAAATATGTCTATTGACTGATTTATTTCCCATAAATTGAAATGCAGATGTCACTTTAGTCACTGTTCCTATGGTAACAGGGAGCAGTCGTTGTGGCTGGAGCTTCTTCCATCTGTGCCCCAATTACAAGAAATCTGTCATAGTCACTTACATCTTTTCCTCTTGCCATCTTGATCCAAATGTGGGCCTGTGCTCAGCATTTTTACTCACCTGCTGTGTTCTCAGCCAACTCGCTGTTCATACTGTTGGGAAATCCCTGCAGGACTACTTTTTTTTGTTCACCGGGGCAGATTTCTAAAGGGGTATATGTGTAATCTTGGACGTTGTTCAAGTTCTTCTCGAGCCACACAGCAGATTTTGACATGAATGTCAAATCAACTGGTGGAAGCAACCAGAAGTAGCCTATAAGCGACACTATTGGATTCTAGTGAAAAATATCAATTAATTCACAAATTATACCATTCAATAAGACAATAGATCATATAGCATTTCATCAGTAGTCCTCCTTTACAAGTATAAGCAATATTCTTTATAGATGGGTGGTCTGTGTCCTTGTTTATAGTGTTGATCAAAAGCAATTTCATTGTCTTTAAGAATAAATAAGGCTATGTCATAAACAAAATCTTGCACAATAACCTCACAGAATGTATAGCAGCATATGAGCTATATTATAGCTCATATGCCATGCCCTTGGTTGGATATAGCGAATGCCCGTTGGCCATTGAGATTCTATAATAGGCTACACATAGGTCTATAGTTTTATTAATGTTGTATAGTTGCCCAGTGTGAAGTGGTAAAGCTCAATTTTGCTAATGGGGATAAAACGTCTGGATAGCAGCACCATTTGGCACCTTCAGTGCCCAATGCCAAGCTATTTCACCGTCTTCCAGTGACATCATCATTAGGCAGATATTTTTTTAAAACAAAAATATTTAGATTGTCATTATTGTGAGAACGATGGCTTCCATTTTCGCATTGCAAATTTCCAGGACGAAAGCCTGCCGTTTCTATTAGCTTGTATACAGTATTCCCCATCGATGATGTCATTGGAAGACGGTTTCTGAACTGCCCACAGCCCTCCTATGAGACACAGACCGAGTAGAAAAAAATTGCACAATTTTTTCATGATTATTAGTGAGGACCTATTATATGAAGATAGGTTGAAAAGTGGTGAAGTGGTCCTTTAAGTATAGGAAAATCCTATGCTTGTTATGTCTGTCCGCCAACCACCTCGGTGTATATAGAGACTAAAGACCATAATGCTTTAAGTTCAAGGTGGACTGTTACCTGGAATAGCTCAGCTCTCACCCTGCCCTGCCTGCATGCATCTAAGAATGGCAACCATTGAACCAACCTAACTAAAAACTGCATACGTCCAGTCAAATGAGTGAGTAATTGATTGTCCCTCTCATTGGCTCAGCTTGTTGTCAGTCAGATGGGAGCCAATGGCTGGCTTTTCTGAAACCCTGTAGCCGAGAAGGATGCCGTTTATCGAATTATCTCCTTTACTTTCGTGTGTATGTGACTGTGTGTGTATGTGTGTCGAGTTGGAGGGTGCTGCTGCTGCTGTGTGCGCATGCCGAGACGAGGCGCAACTGCGGGGGAATGAGCAGTTTGGTTGAAGGGAACAACGCGTCCCTTGGAATTGACTTTAAATCACAGAATACGCTCTGTTTATTTCTCAGCCGTTGAAGAAACGACCAAACGGACATAAATGCGATCGATGGAGTTGAATGTGTTGCCGTGACTCGCACCGCCTCTTCCACCTGCAGCTGCAGAGCCGCGCTCACGACACTAGAAGAACGCACGTCAAGGCAACAGCCGTTGTTACCCGGTGGTTCGGTTGATCTCGGTCGCAAACATGGGGACTGTACTCTCTATTTCCCCGATGTCAAAGAAGGGGGCTATAATGGACCTCGAAGCCTCGAAGGAAAACGGTAAGATCAAACGGCACTCGATGATTGTCTCCACGCTCACGTGGAAAAGACTGGTTCCCAATTCGGCTAAGAAGAAAAGTGCAAAGAAAGTCAACCCGAACCTCCTACCAAACGGCGCGCCGCCGACCATCCAGGTCAGCCAGGTGGCTCAACTCAACAACGAGAATCTGAAGAAATCGCATCAAAATGAAGAGAAGAAACCCAAAGCGCCAATTCCCGTACCCGTTCCCACGGTTCCGCCCCAAAACCTTCAGTCCGCACCGACCCAAGCGGTACTCGGCCAAAACGGTAAAATCTCCACGGTCCAGAAGCAACCCAGCAGCCTCTCTCTCCTCTCCCCGAGGCGGGTGGTCATCCAGGCTTCCACCGGGGAGCTGCTGCGCTGCCTGGGGAGCTTTATGTGCCGGAGATGCAACAAAGTGAAGGAGTTAACGAGCGGGGACGTGATTCTGTGGTTTCGAAACGTCGACCGCACTCTCCTGATCCAGGGCTGGCAGGACCAAGGGTTTATCACGCCGGCCAACCTGGTGTTCGTGTATCTGCTGTGCCAGGACGCCGTGACGGACGATATTGACAGTGCGAACGAGCTGCACGGTACCTTTCTGAGTTGCCTCTATCTCGCCTACTCCTACATGGGCAACGAGATCTCCTACCCGCTCAAGCCGTTCATGATCGAGGCCAACAGGGACGTTTTCTGGGAGAGGTCGCTCAGCATCATCAGCAGGATGAGTAGCAAAATGCTGCTGTTGAATTCAGACCCGCACTTTTTCACCGAGGTATTTCAGGACCTCAAAAACCAACACGAGGTCAATGAGTCAAATTTGGACCGTTGATTGTGTCTTGGGGAAGAAAAGTCGTAATGTTTTTTTTTTTTCTAGGAATATCTCAAAATCCCTGGTGGTGATTTTGAATGTTGAGGGTGACCTTTTCCATTATAGGTAGAATATACGTCTAAAATATGCAGGCTTTTAGGCCTATTTCAAGATGGTGTTTAGAGTTTTAGGAGACATCGTTCACTGCATGCCAACAGTACACGAAATATCTCCCCCATTTTTAATCCTTTGATTGAAATTGAGACAACCGTGAATGGTTTTGTAAGCTACACCTATAAATTAAGCTATCTCCAAATCGATCAAATGCAAATGAAGTCATTTAGTCTTTACACAATCATGTCAAGATAATTAACGATTAGCCTACTCTGGGCTTTAACTAAGTGGATGCTAAAGTTGAAGCGACTTTCTCTAGGAACGAGAATAGCAACAGGCATGCTTTTTTGGGACAGACGGCACGGAGCTGTCCAGGGTGCTGACCTGTGAAGGTGATTATAGCCCCTTGTCCCTCCCGGACACGCTGTATACTGTGTAGTGTAGGACATTACCACTGCAGGGCCACTAACGGGGCCAAAGCCAAATATTATAATAAACGCTTATAACAAATTAGTTGTAAACAGAAGGATAAAAATTACACATTTTAACCCATATTCCAACTCATACATTGTCTCTGATGGCCAGATGCAACAGGCATCAGATAAACTGTTTTAGGTTTCAAGTGAAATAATGAATAATGCACTGATGCAAAAAACCCAACAACTGGCATAAATTAAAAAAGAAACAAAAAAAAAACATTCTCTACAAAGTGGGTTGTTGATTCAGTGTTACAATGAGAGATTGTGAGCTGTTAAAATGTATATGGATGTATATAAAATATAGCTATTGAAGGGGAATGGAATACCCCTTCAATATCCCACAGTCCCTTGGACTAAAAACATAAAATGAACACTGAAGAAGATTGTAATGTGTATAATCTGCCAATGGCCTCCGAAATGTATTGTTTAGAAAATGGAAGGGAAGGGAGAGATTCAGGACTGTATAGCATAGGAATGTATAGTTCTGTTTTTGTTTTCGTCAAGAGATTATATTATCTGATGTGCCAACTATGAAATACTCTCGGCCTGAAAATAAGGTTTACATGTAAATACCCAGATATAAAGCTGATGTTCTTTTTATATTTGCTCTTTATTTATATTTTTTTCTCTGCCTGTTTCAATGGTGTTTGTGTATGTTGTAGTTAAAGCATAACAAAAGCAAAAGTTTGTTGGTTGAATGTTATTTGCCCTATTCTGTAAATGTACAGTGGAACCAAGCTTGCAGGGTTCAATTCACTTTAAATTCAGTCAATGCATTATTATTTATATTATTATTATTATTAATATGACTCTCCTTAAAACACTGATGGTATTGTAAAACTCTTGGCATGGAAAGTGTCTTATATTAATGAATAGATGACAGCAAAGGTTCTGTCATTAGGGAAATCAATTGCCGTTTCTATATTTACTGGAAGTGAATTGACCTCCAACCCCAGACACCAAGCTTTTAGGGCGACCCTGGTAGTTGTAATTGGGTCTGTGGTCCTCATAATGTGACCATTGCCATGCTGTGACGTGAGCCTGCTACTTTGGACAGTGGACTATGATGCTGCTACAGTATTTTTGCACAGCTGTGATCAAACAGTGAATAGAACTCTTATTGTCTTGCACAGTGATATAATGTAATGGTCATAATGCTAGTGTTTGCGTCTGGATACCAGAGTGTTCCCCTAAGGCTTTGCAGTTGTCACAATTCCTATTACTGGATAACATCAGTGAATACGACAGAACAACATTCATGTGTCACCCACAGACAATGATACGTATTAAGTGTTCAGTTCTCATTTGAAACTTTTTTGTGTTAGGTTCAGAAGTGAACAATGGGAATGCATTCTGGCATTCACCACCACATTGAGCGTTCATTCAATCTACATGTTAATGAATGGTGAATGCACTACTGTACTTGTTTATGACTAAGAAAAATAAATACAACTTTAGAAATACATTCACTGACTAATATTTCTTGTATCCATTTCTACTGGTCACACTTTTGTAATCTGACTCAGCCCAAGAGTGTATGTGTGCATGCATCTATACTGTATGTATTTGAAAATGTGTGCCTGCTGTGTGCCATGTGTGTGTGACCTGTGTACACAATAATATTTGTTCAGTAACAGATTGCAAAGGTGGTGATGAACTTGGACAGCCTCTTAACCACTCTCATCACCCACCATTGACGTTTAGAGACACCTAAGACATGGTTATATGCAATAGAAATGCCTCCATTACCATAACAAATAGAATAACTGCACACATGCACTGGCTGCAACTGTAAGATATATTGGCAGTAATATGGCATGTCATATTCACGTTCAAATGCTATTGGCCAAATTTGTCAGAGAGTTTAATTCGGCATTTGTCACAGTGGATTCAGTGATGTAGCGTATATTGGCATATATAGAAGACATATTTGGTAACTCATAAACTGCCCTGGAAAATCCAAATTGGGGCCATGCACTACAATGTAAACAGTAAAAAGTAAAATACATAAATATTAAAAGCTAATCAGTAGTTATAAGCTACCTTTCAATCTGTCATATAGTGATGACGATGTATACATTTTCTGTGATAAGATGTCACAACATTAAAAGCTAATCAGTAGTTATAAGCTACCTTTCAATCTGTCATAATAGTGATGACGATGTATACATTTTCTGTGATAAGATGTCACAGAGTCGAAATATAGGACAACAATAGTTAGATTCTTACCATATACAGGTATGCAAATGCAACAATTCTTTCATGCAGTGGGATTTGTGTTTCGAATATTTTTAAATTGAATATGCAATTTGAGATGGACTTGGTTTATCTGCTAAGCTCTTAAACAATTTGAATAGTATATACAAATAACATTTTGTCACAAAAGAGTAGCTTTCACCATACAAGGCCTTTACAGTGCATTACATGTATGTGTGTATAGACAGGGGTTTCCTTCTGTTTTTGTGAATTGAACACGTGGGCCCAAGGTTTCCTTCACTTGATTGGTTGGAATTTGCTGCAGTCTCTGATAGAACCGTGTCTCCATCTCCTTCCCTCCATCGCTCTCTCCCTCTCCCTTCCCCCTAAGCCTCATTTTTGCTTCGTTGTACTAGCGGTTGCACGCCGAAAATAGCCGATATGCGACCTTACAATGAATTGCATCCACAGGATGTTGTGAGCTTGTAGATCAGCTATTCTTTGCCACGTGGCACTGTCGTATGACGGCGCATAAATTAGGCATTATAGGGACACATTTCTTTATACTTGTAGAGCAGTGAAATAGAAATGCAAGCAGACAGACACTGACAGAGTAAGGGAGAGAGACAGAAATACAGCGTGTGTGTTAAAGACAGTGAAACAAGGTGCTAGAAAGCTGTTGGGAGTACACATTTTGAAGATTGTTAGTGTGAAGGTCTAAGGCTGCTGATTTGTTAGGTTTTACTTGCATTTGCTCTGATCATAAAGACATCATCAGTTGATGGTACAGAGGATTGTATGTCTCTAAATGTTTGTATGTCTTTAAATGTTTTGATGAATTGAACAATGTGGACCCTGTTGTAAACAAGTGTAATGCTTAATTGGGTCGTCCACTCACAGTTGACAGTCTTTGTATTGAGTTTGTGCTTAAAATGTACTGTAAATTCTACAAACTGTTAATAAAGATTTCAATCAATCAATCAAAGGACTACGTCTACGAGACTGCTCGCCCCAATTCCAAGCAATATAAGAATACGAGACGGCTATCCATATATTCTTTTGAACCATTTGTGCTTTCCTGTGTCTGATAGTATACATTTGTTTAGTATTAAGCTACTTGAAGTGAAAGTCCACTTGGTCTTATGTGCTTCACAAACATCTGTCTCGTGAATTAACCTATTACAATACAAATACATGTATGTTGAAGGAAGAAGAAAACATCCATTTCTCCTCCCAATTCCTTTCAGTAGTAGTGCTTCATGATGATGTGAACCTTTCGCCCAGGAGCAAAGTTATGTAATACCGTGGCAGTGGCTCGCCTCGGTACATGAATCTTCTTTTCATTATTAAGATTCACCACAGGTCTGCTGTCCGTCTGTCTGCCAGCAGGCGTTCTGCATTCTTCTCGGCTGGTCTCTATGGTAACGGGTAGGTAAGTGAATGAGAGTTGGACACAGTGCGCTGTGCGTGGGCTGAACCACTGCAGGGCCCACACACACTCACACACTGCAGTGATCAATAACACTAGCGGGCATGCGCACTCTCTCTCACACACTGACACGCACGCACACACACACACACACACACACACACACACACACACACACACACACACACACACACACACACACAGTCTTCCTCGCCTTCTTGTTAAACTACTTGTGAAAAAAAGAAAACATACTTAAAGGTTCCCTATAGCTAAAACACATTGTGGGCTGGTGAGGTGCATTATTTCTAAGCTAGAAGCCTATAGCAGAAAACCTATTGTCCACTGTGAACATACTGTACAGGTCTTCGAGAAAGACATACAATTAAGGTGTTACACTATACAGTGTAGTTTCGTCTCGTACTCTGTGTTGTCTTTAAAAGGGACATTATTGTTAATGTGTATGAAAAGTAATGCAATGCAAAAGGAAGGTGCCTTTCACAGAACATAATTATACAAAGTCACCATTGGAGCATTTGTGACCATGCTCATGAATTTTAATGGTGTGTGGTTATCAACCATGTCTCAAAATAGCATGTAAGTCAGGATCAATTATAAGTAGTAGACCTTACCCGTTCTGAATATATGAACACCAAATTATGTACAGTGTGGGTAATTTGATGTAATAGATCACATTACTGATTGGGAGGGAATAGGCTCCGCTATTGCAAACATAGCGGATTTATCCCCCAAAAAGCATGTTTGTGCAATAAACGTTTTAAAATTCCGCTTTTGTGGTGCCCCCTATGGATGAAAATGGAATTGCTCTCCGTTGGTTAAACCACCCTCGACATGTGAATGTCCCTCCCACTAACTTTGGACGCCGATTACAGCCGAACGATACGGACTATGACATTTCTGCCTGTGGTGTTTTAATCGGATAGGGCCAGAGATCATGTGATCAACAGAAGCTGTTGGTGGAAGAGCAAAAAGTGTGTTTTGAATAAAAGTCAAAATGGCGGAAAATCTATCCTGACGCAAATGGGCGTGGCCTATATGGGGAAATGCGACATGACCCAAGGAATCCAGGGAAAGTGACATTTTGATTTTACAACCTACGGTTCAAGAGTTATAAGGCGAAACGTAAAGTGGGCTGTTATAGCGCCACCATGAGGCCGACTGATTAATTTTAATAATTATTATGAACCTCCCCTCCTAGTGTAACTGTAGCTCCGATGGTTTCTTAGAGAAAAATACTTGATGTGAGTTTTCGCATTTTCCCGTGGATGGGTAATTTTAATACATTTATTATTAATAATCAATAATTTGTTAAAGTGAAAAAAGGGCTTCGTTAAGACCTCCGTAATATTATGGTCAATGCCTGTGTGAAAGTCGGAGCGATTGGTGCAGGCAGTGAGGAGCTACTACATTGTTTCAGACAGACATTCATTCAGACATTGAGTGAATTATAGTATGATGATAACCATTTGGGAAGGACCTGAGGTTTCCAACTGAGTTGTACAGTGTATAATGTATACAGAGTAGCCTATATGAAGCCCCTTGAATTGCAAAAAAGCTAGTGGCATTATACCTCAAAACCAGTACAATTTTGATGGAATAAATAGGATGGTCATTAAAATTCTTGAACTAACCCACTTAGAATTTAAATCTCTGATACAGAACTTTCAGACAAGACTGGGTCCCCACTGAATATATATGCTGCACTATTTCAAGCACATTTTTATTTAGCCTACTTCTGATGTTTTTTATGTGTAGCATTCTCAATGGGACTTCCTTGAAAAAAGGATAAGCAAAACAAAACAAAAAATACATATACACACAGGTCGTGTGCACGCATGCGCCTGGGTGACGGCAAACTGCTGGGGCCTGGGCGAGTGATGGCGATTTGACATGGGGGGTCAGATCAATATGAATGAATTCTGTACTAGCCATATATTGGAGCATGTCTTGAGTGTACAGGGTTTGATGGGGTCAAATCAACATGGAATGTCAGAACAGGTCAGCTCCATATATGGAAATCTAAGGGTGGCAGCGGGAGCAGTGTCTTGAGTGTACAGGGTTTGATGAGATCTGGCCATATATGGAGCATGTCTTGAGTGTAAAGGGTTCGATGAGGTCAGATCAACATATTGAATGTCAGAACAGGTCAGCTCCATATATGGAGATCTAAGGGTGGCAGCGGAGGCAGTGTCTTGAGTTTACAGGGTTAGATTAGGACCCAGGTAGGGCCGTAATTCTTGGGCCTGTTGAGAACTCTAGTTTCCGCCTGCTTCCGGGCGTGGCTGCACTAATAACTTTGGGGCAGGCCCGTCTAGAGTTTGAATGGACAGGTATCAGTCAAAAGGGAGACATCGAAGAGGAAGGACGGGTGCGGATGGTTCAACATATGGAAACAGGTCAGCTCCATATATGGAGATCTAAGAGTTTGAAGTTGACCGGCTCCGTATATGCACGTGTGACGTGTCACGAGGCGTGAGGGACTGACGGCCATATATGGTGGCGTGATGTGTCATGAGGCGTGAGGGACTGATGGCCATATATGGTGGCGTGACTGACGGAGTGACGAAATCTCAGTAAATCTCAGTAATCTGTGATAATTCTCTCTCTCTCTCAATATATATGTGACATCCTAGAAATAAGTAGTATTGTTTCCAGCATTCCAAGTGCTTTCATTCTCATGATTACACTTGATATTTATACTTTGGACTAGACTAGACCGGTGCCCGGCTGTAGTGCATCAAGTCAGTAACAATGAAAGTTGGAGATCCATGCCCCTATGTAATTAGCCTGGCTAATAAGCCAGACTCAAATCACACTCGTGTGGTATTTGAGTCTGGAGATGCTGTGTATGGATCTTGTTTCCCGGGGGGCGGGTTCAAACATGTTCTCTTTGACGCAATTGGTCAGAGCTACTGTCAGTCAAAGGTCTCAAGCATTGAACGTCACTGTACCAAAGCCCGCCCATATTGCATACCGTGTCCCGATTGGCCACACCAGTTCTCTGGTGTAGGAAATGGGCGTACAATTGAGCCTCTCCAGACCGTAATCCGCCGGCAGGCAGGTGGGTCCAACGGACTGCACTGGGGGTGTGGAACGAACGGACGGACGGACAGACGGCAGGCAGGCAGGCAGGCAGGCAGGCAGGCAGGCAGACAGACAGACAGACAGCATTTAGATAAACAACCTGTAGGGATTAGCAGTATATCTATTTTTTCTGCCTTCCTGCTACATAACCACCCTGCTAATCTCTTCACCTCATTACCCGAGCAATGAGTTGCAGTGAGAGGGGACACCTAGACAGGTTAAATCAAGCTTAGTAGGAGCTAGAGTTAACTCACCATGCTCACTGCAGGTATTATTGAAAGTTTAATGATTGCTAAAGTCAGTATTAAGTAAACTTAAAGCTGCACTATTAATTTACTTTTTACTTTATTTTTTTAATGTTTTGCCATTGAGTTAATAGAGCATGTGTATTTTGTTCATGGGATATTTTTAATCTTAATCAGGTCAACATTTGTGTCAGTCCCTGTGTCTAGGTGAGACATGACCTTTGACACGATCTAACTACAAAATTCAACTACCCCAATTGTATTAAGTTATATTGTATAATTTAAAACATAATCTACCATACATACTGGGCAAATTTTGATTGTAGACCTATTCATCAAAAGAAAGTTGCATAGTGCCACTTTAAATTGAATTGTAGAGTGATATATCTCACACATTTTCCTTGCACTGTATGTAAGGTCCTTTTGTATCATGCGTTCCATCTTCAGTAGGAACAATCACAGGAATATTGTTCCAGTGACATAGTTAATGTAAGCCTTTTAACCCTAAAAGAAAAGAACATTTGTCCGGAATTACACAAAGATAACTGCAACCATATTGGGACATACTGTATGTCACAAATCTATTATGACACCACCAAGGCAGTCATCTGCAGGTACCAGTCATGATGCCCTAGATAGAGAATTTCGCAGTAGCCTACAAACCCTATTTCCAAAGCATTATAAACAGTATTGAACTAGGTTGCATTTACACCTCCAGGTATAATCCTGAGCTAGGAAATTACTTCAAACTCAATTGTTGCACACCAATTAGGTTGAAGCCTTGCCTGCACCAAAAGGGGCTATCCTCTGTTACAAGCCTACAGTATACTGTATACACACAGTATGAAAGTTGGGACTCTTCATCCAATTTAGCACTTACAGTACAGACCATACTAGAAAAAGTGCCCTTCTGGGCACAGGTCTCCACCAGGTTATCCACAGATCCGTGCAGTTAGAGGTAAAACACTTTTCGGCCAGTTATAGCGCCACCTTGAGGCTGAGTTGAAATTGTTCATGTGGCATTTTGTCCTCGGCCTAGTGGGAATGTGGGTGCACAATTTCACGGAAATCACGCGATGTGTTCATGATTTGCAGCATTTTGTTTGAAACTGAGCACTCCTGTGAACTTTGGAAGCCAATCTTAACCAATCAGGATGGAGTGTGAGAAATATGAAAGACCGGTTTGGTTGAATGGCTCTAGAGAGACTGTGTACCAATTTGCGTGATGTTTGGACAAAATCTGTAGGTGTGCTGTGCAAAAACCTGTTTTGCACAAAGCGGCCTCCTGGTGGCGCTATAACAGGCCGTTCTGGAAAGTTTGGGGCAGAGGTTCATGGTTGGCATCCAGGGAGTGTGTGTGGAAAATTTGGCATCGACCGGGTTAACGGTGGCTGAGATTAGCTGGTCACGGACGGACACACAGACACAAGGACGGACGGACGGACGGAGTGCAAAACATACTCTCCCCATGCCTTCGGCTGGTGGAGACAAATATGGGACAACATAGAGAATCGGTGCATGAGAAATAGGCAGCTTGTCATTTTACTGAGGATAGAGAGGGACCAGAATGTAATATAGAATTTAGTCAGGTTTAATTTAATCATGGGCTGTTTATTTATACTCCAACCTGGTAGAATATTTGATTTCTTTATGCAATATGAAACAAACCAAGTGAAACATTTCAGATTAATTCATGATTACAGACACCTACACAATGTTCATGTTTTTGTGCTTGCCGTCAGTGAATCAATTCACACTGCATTATTCATTCCTTCCATGTTATGCAACCACCACAACTCCACACCTCTATTTTGGTAGTAAATGCAGACGATGCAATCACAACCCATTATCCAAATTGACACCTGCAACCATTTGCTCTGTCCTTGAGCTCAGAAGTATGTCACTTTGCCGGTCCCCCTGTGCATTCAGGATCTTGCTGTTAGGAGACCCATTTTAATGCTTATTTCATCAGATTTAAGTTTCTGCAGTATTCTCAGGCAGTAGTTGCCGTATCAGGAGGCAGTGGTTTGTTGTGGAGGAGTGTGACTTATAAACACACCTGGTAGAGTCGCGTTGTGTTTGCAAATTAGTAGTGTTATTCATATGGTGTTCGATAATTAGTAGGCTAGCTCTAGATGTTACATGCATGGTGTTGGTTAGTTGATGTTATTGGTGGAAAATTAACCGGTTGACTGTTCAACATGGGGTCCCTGGTCTTGTTTCCCCTCTACCAAATCTCTCTGTGGAAACTAGCCATGTGTCACACTGCGACATGTATGCTTGTCTATCTGCTATTTTTGTCAAATGTTCACCTATTATGTCCAGAATATGTATACGCTAGGGTTCAAGTGCTTAAAGTTCCATCATAATCTTTTTTTTTAGTGGTCCCTTACGGAGCTATGTGTGTTGCTGGCTGGCTGGGTGGCTGGGTCTGAGCACGAAAACAGCATGGTTGTTTTTCACCACCTGTGCGCAACATAACACACACGCACACGCACACACACACACACACACACACAGTATTAACTGTATATATGGTAGTACAGTACAGTACAGTACAGGGACCCCGACACAGTAACTCTGTTATTGCTCAACCTATAACCGCTCCTATCCAGCAGAATAACAAACGCTCCAACTGATATCTCGAGGTTATTTATTTCCCCAAGACAACGTGAAAAACACAAAACATAACATCCTTTTAAACACAATGAATTAAACATGAAATATGAATGTCCTTGTTGTCAGTCAATCATGATGTCCTTTTAAAGTGTCCATGAATCATGGAATGTCCGGATTATATAAACAACACAATGTACACAAACAATTAAACGATCGACAGAATTACAACACTGTTTACAAACAAAGAAACAACATGTAACATACCGTGTGCGCCTTCTGCAGATTATTTTAGGAGAGCTACGTTATCTTATTTTATATTCTTTATTTAAGGAAACTCTTTTAGACATGGGAAGAGCTCCTTGCACCACTGAAACTCAGCTTGTTCTGACTGAGTTCAGCTCACACAGGTGCAATCAATGCTGCCTCACTCTAATCACAGGGCTCTGCTCCTGCATGCCCTTCTAGGTCATAATGAACAGCAATAAAAGACCATGCAGGCACCACACACAGCATACAAATACAATATGTACCCAAATAAACATACATATAATGTTCACATATTATACATTTTTAGAAAGGCATGTAATAAAATCAAATATTACAAAATACCCATTGCTGGGACAGCGGGAGGCATACTTTGGTTAGACATAGCATTGGTTAGACATGGGTTACGGTTAGGTTTAGGTGTGCTGCCTCGTGGGAGGATAGGTTTAGGGTGAGGGTTTGAGATAGGTTGTAGATGTAGGACTAATGACTGGTCTAACCATGACTAGTCTAAATCAAAAACTGTCTAAACTAAGTACTGCACCCGGGACAGCTACACAATCGTTTCGGCTCACCGGAATCGGGCTGGCAATGGCAACCTGGGTGCATTCCTGTGGGTCTGGAACCCCCCCACACACACACACACACACACACACACACACACACACACACACAGGTGTGATTTTGTTTGTTGTTTTTCTTTACAGCATAGTATTTTCAAAGCAATTATTCACACACACAAAGAAACATCAGGATATATGTCCATAAATACAAAGCAAATAAACAACAAAAAAATCACAGTTGCTTACCCCCAGCCCATCATAATCTAACTATTTCACCAGAAAGTTCAGTTGGCTGTACTGGAAATGATCAGAAGAGACTCGGATCTCAGTATTTTATAGATGAAACAAGAGTGAATTCATAGATTCCACCTGCTTGAAACCTCTCAATCAGCAAGTGTGTCCACTGAATTGATACTGATATTAGATTTGTGTCTCTCATCGGATTGAAAATATGCACTGAACATAACTTCCTCTCTTATTCCACTGATCTCACAACAGGTTAATTGTGCCTTTTACACAGGAAAAAACCCTGTCTCTAGCAAAAGTAGAATTAAGAGAAGCGATCGAGACTCAGTGAGGTTATGAAGATATACAATGCCTGCTAGTGACAGTCAGTCAGTGAGAGTCTTTTCAAAAATCACTCAAATAAAAAATATATTGGGAGAGGTCACACAATTGCACTGATGTGCTTTTGTACATGATATTGCTTTTGTACATGATATTTAACCTACATTATCTATATATCTTTGGCATTCTAATGTAATTGAACTTAGATTTAGACAAACAAGTGTCAGTTGTTGTTTGTATGTATGGTATTAATATTATATGTTGTTTTTATGTTGTGATGTTTTGTGTGGACCCCAGGAAGACTAGCGACCGCAGCAATGGAAGCTAATGGGGATCCGAATAAAGAATAAAATCTAGTGACATTGGACAGGAAGTTTGCATTAATTGTCTCCACCAGGCCGAAGGCATGGGGAGAGAGTATGTTTTGCACCGTCCGTCTGTGTGTCCGTGTGTCCGTCCGTCTGTGAACAGCTAATCTCTGGCACCGTTAACCCGGTCGATGCCAAATTTTGCACACACACTCCCTGGATGCCAACGATGAACCTCTGACAGCCTGTTATAGCGCCACCAAGAGACCGCTTTGTGCAAAACAAGTTTTTGGACAGTACACCTACAGATTTTGTCCAAATATCACGCAAATTGGTACACAGTCTCTCTAGAGCCATTCAACGAAACGGGTCTTTCAGATTTCTCAGACTCCATCCTGATTGGCTAAAATTGGCTTCCAAAGTTTGCAGGAGTGCTCAGTTTCAAACAAAATGCTGCAAATCATGAACACAACGTGTGATTTCCGTGAAATTGTGCATGCACATTCCCACTAGGCAGAGGAAGAAATGCCAAATGAACATTTTC
Organism: Protomyctophum parallelum; assembly: GCF_964188405.1. Taxonomy (NCBI): domain Eukaryota; kingdom Metazoa; phylum Chordata; class Actinopteri; order Myctophiformes; family Myctophidae; genus Protomyctophum; species Protomyctophum parallelum. The sequence goes on along the minus strand of NC_139707.1, from coordinate 23,662,058 downwards.
AACTCAGCCTCATGGTGGCGCTATAACTGGCCGAAAAGTGTTTTTACCTCTAACTGCACGGATCTGTGGATAGCTTTGTATGCCAACTCCCTAGAGGCCAAGGAAAAACATTTGCCTGGAAATTTTCACATCTGCTCTTTATAGCGCCACCAGGAGGCCGACATATGTAAAACACATTTTCTAATATTACTCCTTCAGATTTTATCCAAATTTCACGCAAATCGGTACACATGCTCTCCATAGTCATGTGATCAAGACGGGTTTGTTTGATTTCTCATAATCCACCCTCATTGGCTACGATTGGCTTCTAAACTTTTCAGGAGTAGCCACTTTGTACCCGTTTTGTACAAATCGCCACAACTAGGCTACTCAACACAGCGTCCGATTGTGATGAAACTGTGCATATTCCCACTAGGCTTTGGAAGAAATGCCACTTGACAGTTTCAGCCTCATGGTGGCGCTACAACAGGCCAAGCCGCGTCACACACACACACACACACACACACACACACACACACACACACACACACACACACAGTTTATATTGCTCCTAAACATTTTGCCAAACATCACACACACACTCCTATCCTCCTGGTGGAGACCTGTGCCCACTAGTTTGATTTCTTTTCCTTTTTGTTTCCTTTCCGAGGCTATAGGATTATCTATTTCTAGTAGCTCTGAAATGTGAGGGGAAAGTGGGTCACATGTACTGTAAATAGGTCTAAATTGTCTCTCCTTTCTTCCATTGTCTCTCTCACATTTATTTTTTCCCCTCATTGCCGCTCTTTCTCCCTGTCCAATTAATACTTAAAACCTATACTTAGATGACCGGATTCCCAAGGGCTCTATTCTAGCCCCCCTCTTGTTTTTCTCTACGTACACTTAATATATTTGCTGAAAAATATAGCTCTACAAGCTCACAACGTTTCGACTTGTTGTAACCCCATAATAGAGATGCTGTGGTTCAAGTGACTGTTGATTCTCCCTCCATTTCACCCATGTTTCAAATCGTCTCTCTCTCTCTCTCTCTCTCTCTCTCACACACTCTCTCACACTCTCTCTCTCTCTCTCTCTCTGTGTCTCCCAGAGCCAGGTCTATTTCAGGAGCCGGTATAGGACATGTGTTCTAATTTAGCAGAGCCTTCATTACCACTGCTGCCGACAGGGGAGCAGGCAGAATGAGTCACCGACTGCACTGCACTGTTTCACACCAAGCCCACTGACTTCTACCCTCTATTTCAGTAATGTACTAGGAAGGGGGTGATTAAAGCAGAGATTTAACAGGCTTAGTGCCTTCCCCTTAACACAGGTTGTCAAATTCATCCCTCTTTATAACCATCATACAGCACCTATAGCAAATCTGAAAGAATCATCCACCAATCCCTTGGAAAAGGTGATTACATCCCCACGTAAACGCCCTCGATCATGTAGGCCTATGCACTGACAGCGATTGATTTAACACTCTTATGTATTCAGCTCAGGATGTTGATGTTCTAATGTACAGTATACAATGCTGTGCATAATGGCTATATGGCTCAATGATGTCAGCATGTTACACATGCACACATCTGGTTTTGATTATTATGAAAGGACTTTTCTATGCTACAGCATTGCTACTGACAGCAAGGTAACCTTGTGCCTAGAGAGACCGTCCTACTACAATTGATGAGTCCCAAAGACAGTGCAAGCCCCACTGCAGTGGTGTATCCTTTTACTGTAGAGCATCCTTAAGCAAGGGACCTTGTCCCCACCTGCTGGAGGACGGCATCACCTACAGTACAGAGCTCAAATAAAAAAAATACCACTCTATCAGTGTTCGTTTTTAGAGCAAATTCTGATTTAGTCTTTTGAATAAACACACCATTTAGTTTTAGTCCTATTTTTGTCATCTGAAATTGTTTAGTCTTGGTGTAGACTTAGTCGACTAAATATCAGAATCTTAAGACTTTTAGTATTAAAGTCAACAAAATTAAGACATCACTGTATCTGGCCAGTGTATATTGCTTTTCAAATAGTTGTGATGTTTGCTGATTATCAGGCTAGGATCAATCGCTTTCAGGTATGACTGACTCGAGTCAAGTCCCAAACTCAAGTCCCAAACTTTAGTCAGAGGGAAACAGACAAGATGACATGTCTTTCTTGGCAATCAATAAATATAAATAATACAAAATATTTTTTAAGTGGTGATTATAAGAAACTAGTTTCCTTACACACCTATACAAGGAGACAGGCATAGAGGACATACAGGCCTATTAAAACATTTGAATGGAGAATGATTCAGTTCTAAGACCTTAATCAGGGCAATAATTATAGGTGAATATAAGCTATACACTATCTGGCTAGAAGACAGCACATGTCTATTTATATGTATTATGTAATTTGCAGAACATTAAGTCATTTCACATTTCCAATCACAGCTGGGTGCATGCTAGCCCCTCCTATACACAGGTTTAATGTTTGTCTTGTTTAGACAAACATTAAAAACGCCATTGACAATGGACAGAGTTTAATGTTAGTTTTGTCTGTCACTAAGCAAATCTGCATATGCATGTCAGAGGAAAATCTCTGCCAATAAGGGACGACGATTCTTATAAACTGCTATTTTGTGATGTTAAATGATGTCATATGCCAATGATGTAAGAAGATAAGAGTTGGTAAAGTGCCCCTCAATTCACATGGGTGTGATTTTTATATTCTATCCCGCTATTCTTTTATCCCACTATAATCCTACTATACTACTGTATACTATAGGCTACTATTACCAAATACTATAAAATAGAGAGAACACTGTCCTCAGTGGGGTGATCAAACTGAAATTGCCCATGAGCATTGGCAGTGACCAACAAAGATGGTTTTCATAGGCAGGGACGAAGAGGATTTTTCAATTTGTGTAAACTCATTCAAATTCTCATCTATTTTTCTCCTCAGTGGGTTGACCAATAATCTGAATTCGTAACATGGGCAGATTCTGTGTGCATATAGAGCCCAATCCCATGCAGGGACTGATGAAGATTATTATCCAATATATTGCCAAAGATGAGTTTGACGTCAGAAACAGTATTATTATTACTTGAGCAAAAAAAGCGTGCAATGTTGAAATGTAATGTTTTTCGTCAGGTGCTACTGTCAGGGGTGAGGTTTAGATTGAACCCAAATGCAAAAGGCAATTCTTACAGCAAGTTCCAGGCAGGAGAACAGCGGTCCAAAAAGCAACACTTACAGGGATGATATGCAGGCAGAAGAACAGCAGTACAACAAAATGCAAATCCAAGAACAAGCGAGACCAAACACAAGGTTGACAAGAGTGAGTGTGTGAAATGGAGGTGGGTTGATTTGGGAAATGTTCTCAGGTGTGAAAGGGGCATGCCACTGTTGGACTGATGAGGGAGTGTGAGCAGGTGTGAGACAAGGACTGAGAGATGGAATGGAAAGTGGAAGTGGCTGAAGTGGCAAGTGGGGACACGGTCTGTGGACAGACAGACCGTGACACGGTGACAGTACCCCCCTCTCAAGGGACGGCTTCCAGACGTCCCACCAGGCTGGCCCGGAACACATAGCAGGGGTGAGGTTTAGATTGAACCCAAATGCAAAGCCACAGTAGACAGAGTAGATTTAAGAATTTAATAACACAAAAGGCAATTCTTACAGCAAGTTCCAGGCAGGAGAACAGCGGTCCAAAAGCAACACTTACAGGGACGATATGCAGGCAGAAGAAGAGCAGTAGCCTACAACAAATGCAAGTCCAAGAACAAGCGAGACCAAACACAAGGTTGACAAGGTAACCTGACAGTGAGTGTGTGAAATGAGTCCAGTCTTATAGGAGGTGGGTTGATTGGGGAAATGTTCTCAGGTGTGAAAGGGGCATGGCACTATGACGTGATGATAGCATATGACGTGATGAAGATATGTACCAATGCCAATTGCCAGGGTATAATTGGTTGTCGATGGTGACGTAATGATGATATGTTTCAGTGTCGGGCGGATTAAAGGTAATGCCCCTATGTATACATGTATGTAATCTGACACCACTGCCATTTCAAGCACAAGTAATCAATACGTCATACGCTGCCACGGGACATACGGAAGCAGACCGTGCAAGTAGTGTTTCTCTTTCTACATCCAAACTGGTGATGTTAATCCTGTGGCTTGCAGTTAAAACACCAACCATATAGGCCCTCATTTATCAATCGAGTGTAAAATCTGCCACAGATTCGAGTGCAGGTTTCGTAGTACACCCACGTCGCCACGGCATTTATAAAGTGATCGCAAACAGCTGATCCTTCCTTAATTTTGTTCTCACGTTAATAAATGTCACGGCTGAATTTGATCTGGCACGCCCTAAGAAATCAAGCCTCGCCCTCGTTTTTGCGACATGAACAACGGCAATACGTTTCCTGAAACCATGGTTACATGAAAAAATAGGTTTCTCCCGTGCCTTGCTGCTCGCCTCACCCCCCTCTCTCATACACACGCACAGCACGCACACGCAACTTGCAAGCCCAACGAACTGGTGTGTTGTTAAACAAATAAAGAACGAACACCTGCATGAATTAAATAAAGCGTGCGTGCGGGGGGTGAGGCGGGCAGCAAGGGAAGCGAAGCGAGAGGAGAAACAGACAACTAAATAAAGTTGTAGGCCTACCCTGTGACAGGGTAGGCCTACAACTTTATTTAATTCATGCAGGGTCCCTGTCTGTTTCCCTCTCACCTCGCTTGCCTTGCTGTCATGCACGCACGCACCTACATGACACATTAAATAAAGCTGTCTGTTTCTCCTCTCGCTTCGCTTCCCCCTCACCCCCCGCACGCACGCACGCACATATCGCTATTTGCAACTTTAACTGTGTGTTGTTAGTTGTATATTAAATTATTAAAGTATTTTTAATTTAATATACAACAAGATATATTAGTGAACGAAAACCTGAACCTGTGAACCATAATTAAATAACAAATAGGCACACACACGCTGCTGTTTTGCAGTTGCTCCTCCTGTCCTGTCTGTCTGTCTGTCTGTCTGTCTGTCTGTCTGTCTCTCTCTATCACAGTGGTCCGTCCGTGACCAACTGACCATGCACGTTCCGACGTTCGCCAGTCTATTTAGATTGCCTCGCAGTCGTTAGTCACTGTTATATGAATGTGCAGCCAAAACCATAGCCTCATGTGGCTGGTGGATGGGCTGGCTGGGTAATATACCTATATCTCCGATGCAGTTCCCACTTGCGCTGGGAGCCTGCCACAGCCTGGCACGGTACATTTGGCATTCGAGCGACGCGTCGGGTTTATTATATTGCACATACCGTAAGAAAGACATCGGCCTTCATGCTGTAGATTAGGCTACAGTAGGCTATACCTGCACGTTGGGACTCTCCGCAGCTGAGCTGCAGCAGCTGCTGCACTATACTCTCCAACGTCCCGTCATGGAAATATTTCAGCACAGACAGCCCAAATCCTCGCATGTATGCGCTCATGCAAAACACTGTTTAAATGGCTTAAGCATCTCTTGCAACATTGTTTTTAATTGCGCGATTTTATCTCCTACTAATTTCATATGACACATGTATTCCTTAACATTTTTATTTATTTATTTTTTACATGTAGCCCATATACATTATACATACCTTTTATATAAACATTTTAGGAGTGAATACATATATGTTTTGATGCCTGTGACAGCCTCTCAGCAGTTCAGACAAGGCTGCTCCGCTTGTGTAAAACAGAAAAACAGCGTACGCCAGCTCGCGACCAGACGTGACTATTTGTCCTACTCAAGTTCAATTTCAAGCTTTGCCGGAAATGTTAAATGCCGAAAATGTCGGTAATTTCGGCGTGCGCCCATATTTTGGCGTACGCACGGTTGATAAATGAGGGCCTAGTGTGTTATGCAAGACCATGAGGATGAGTGCTGCTTAGCAGTAATAATGAGATTATTTGCAGAACAGATGGGAGAGGAGACAATACATGGAGTAACAATGATGTGGATGTGACTCACGGCCAAGCTACACCAGGCTTTTCTCGCCCGTTTACTCTAAACGCGCGGACCGTGCGTGCGTACGCCAAATGCCCTGGCTACATCGATCTGTCAGACGCGCGGCAGGTTTGTGCGGGACCTTCCGGGAGGATATATAGAGTCCTGTGTGTGTGTGTGTGTGTGTGTGTGTGTGTGTGTGTGTGTGTGTGTGTGTGTGTGTGTGTGTGTGTGTGTGTGTGTGTGTGTGTGTGTATGTGTGTGTGTGTGTGTGTGTGTGTGTGTGTGTGTGTGTGTGTGTGTGTGTGTGTGGTAAAAGGGTTCAAATCTATTAAAGGTATATTCAGTGATTTCACTCAAAAAACCTTAGGTTTCGTTTTTGGCTGTGGGACCCAGCCTTTCGTCCAATCAGGATAGAGAGTCAAAAACGAAACCTACGGTTTTTTGACCCCCAGGGGTTAACTGGGGACAGAGAGGAACTCCTTATATGGCCAGCACACTCTATAGTAGGGAGGATTATCACAACAAAACAAAAAATCACACACGTGTGAACTGAGTGGTGCAATTCCCCCCCCCCCCCCCCCCCCCTCTCTCTCTCTCTCTCTCTCTCTCTCTCTCTCTCTCATTAGAGACACTACCCCTCTCACTGTTTCTGGCGCCCCCTACTGCTATTATTAAGTCACATAATCGTGCTCTCACAGACACACACACACACACACACAAACAGGTACAAGGACATTGCAAGCTGGTTGTAGGAGTGGTTGCACCACTCAAAAATAAGTGAAATCACTGAATATACCTTTAACAAGATGCTGAACAAAGTTATGGCACCAGCCTTCTCATCAGGTGTCAGTGTCTTAATGATATTAAATAGTATACAGACTGCATAAAGTCACAGTCATTATACTCAGTTGAGAAAACCACACTTCGTCACATTTTCATGAATAGGCGGTATATAAACTGTTACGTATTTCAATACAGAGCCATTCATTCATCCTACACGAGTGTGTGTGTGTGTGTGTGTGTGTGTGTGTGTGTGTGTGTGTGTGTGTGTGTGTGTGTGTGTGTGTGTGTGTGTGTGTGTGTGTGTGTGACATGCATATCAATGATCGAGTCGCTGTTCACAATAAGGCAACACTCTCTCTCACTCTCTCTCTCTCTTTCTCTGTCTCTCTGTCTCTCTCTCTCTCTCTCTCTCTCTCACTCTCTCTCTCTCTCTCTCTCTCTCTCTCTCTCTCTCTCTCTCTCTCTCTCTCTCTCCAGCATCAGTAAACATTGTTCACATTTGTTGCTTGGAAAAGCGAAGTGTGCACAGTGCACGTTGTTGGAACAAAGTACTGAAGTATTCCTGATCTATAACACATATTAAGGTAGGCTATAGAAATGGGTGTGATTGTCGTTACTGTGTAACAGTGGTTTTCAACCAGTGGTCTGGGGACCACCAGTGGTCCTTGAGGGGGTTTCAGGTGGTCCCCAGCTAAATGATGGAGAGTAAATCAAATGAACCCTTATTAGACTTATTACTTAACTCGTGAGAGCTTAAAATGCTCTCAAGAGTTCAATTATTGTTAAACATCATGCATTACTTAATTTACAAGAAATCTACACAATTAGAGAATGTAGGAGATGCATCACCGTTTGCCTGTTGTCTAACCATGCACAGAGCATATGGAATTGTGGACATAATCGTATCCAATGACAACAATATATGTAATATATAATATATAACTGGGTCTGAGGCTAAATCTCATCAAATGGTGGTCCGTGGCTCAAATGCTGAATAAATAATGGGCCTTCATATGAAAAGGGTTGAAAACCTGTCCAATACTTACGTATGCAGCTGGTGTTTGGGGTTTTAAAGATGACAAAAAAGTTAATTCTATCCAGAATAGAGCCATAATGTGTTTCCTTGGGGTACATGCATTTGCCCCTTCTCTTGCAATCCAGGGAGATAAGGGTTGGGAACCGATGGAGACTAGGCAAAAGGGAGAAGTGGAACCGTCTCATTAATCTGCCAGAAGATATAGGTTAACAAAAAAGGTATTCAATTGGGATAAGGCACACAATGGCCCCATGGATAAAGGACGTTTCTTTCTATTTTTAGAGAGGCAGATCTGTTTTATATCTTTCAGAATATGCTTTGTGGTAATATCAATAGGTTGAAACAAAAACTATTTAGTAATTACAAAGATAAATGGTCAAATGACCAGGGCGGTTTTCAGCGGTGCCAGAAGAGAATAGATTATGTATTGTATGTGACCTAAATTATGTGGAAAATGAATTTCATTTAATGTTTTATTGTGATGATTTGAGGGTTCCACTGTTTGAGGCAATGCAGCAAAGAAATCCTGATCTATTCTGGGAAGGTGATGGACAGAAGTTAGACTGGTTATTTAATTATGAAGTATTTAGGACAGCCCAGTTTGTTTCCAGAGCCTGGAGTAGAAGACAATCCCAGCTCCTCAAGTAGGTACATCTCCTGCCACAGGCCTAATGGTGTATTTTATTTTACTGTATTTTATTTTATGTTGTATATTGTAATCTGCCTGTAAGGATCCACTGCTGTCACTGTGTAATACTGAATAGAACTGCGGAGGTGTGTACATTATAGCTTGGTCTTGGTGTATTTGTAGACCAATAACATGCTCTGGTTAATCTGTTGTTTGCATGTTCAGTAGTGCCAATGGATCAGTCCCAGTCCCCTGTAGATTTAAACATGGTTCTGATATTGGAAGTGTAATGGCGCCCTCCAGTGGCTTCTGCTAACATTTCGATTTGATCCTTTTCTGGCCCAAACGGCAGTGCTGTGTGTTGTTCATCGACTCATCGTCATGAAAAAAGTAAAAGATAAATAATTAATCACATTATATTCTGATTCTTTCTCGGATCATCGTTATCATCATGTTCTTCTTCCTTGTTCTTTGTCATCATCATTTCATGTTGGTGGTTTTTCATAATAGCCTATAGCCATATACCCTCTTAATTCCATAAGAATACTGGTATTCCATAATCTTCCTCTTTCTACTTCATCATCACCAGTACCACCGCTGGTATGGCAGCAGCATCACCACCACCACCACCACCACCATCATCATCATCATCATCATCATTCATCATCATCATTCATCATTGATTTCAGCAAGTATGAGATGTACCAGCTCATTCATTAAACAATCAAGACAAAGCACATGCATGCACACGAACACTCCATGGCATTCACAATTATTAAAAGGGCACTGTTATATAATAAAATGAAGGAAAGTATGTACAAGATTTACACCAAATTCTGACCCCACATGGGAAACTAAACACTCCGGACCATAGCAACAACACAGGCATCCAGCCAGTATGACTCTCAGTTTTTTTAATGAGATTTTAGCAAGAGCATGGTTGTGACAATAATAACAGATTATTATATGGTGTTAGCTACATGACCACTAGCCATAATATAGCAATAATACAGAAATAATATGAAATACAAATATTTTTAATTCTTTTTTTTACCACTTCCATTTGTTTGTTGACCATGAATCCAAATTCAGTCGCAAAATGAATGCAGATGCACATTTTGAGATTAAGGAGCATATTTGGCTTCTAGTAATGATGGTGATGCATTTGAATTTACTTTAATTCTGTCAACAACAACAACTTTTCATTTTTTTTACATTAAGTATGCCTATATGTACCTTGGTGAATTAATTGCCACGTAAATCACTGTAGCCTATTTCTATGCAATAAACAGTGGTTGACAGACTCGTGGTGGACAAAAAATATTCAATATTCAATTTAATTTGAAATGGTTTGTTAACTTATTGGGCCTAAACCTGCACTAATGCATTTTATCACTTTTAAGTATACGCTTATAATCATAATCTCACCATGAGATTTCTGAATTAAACCACTTTAAGTTATGCCAGTTTTGTTTTGTTTTCAACAAAATGTTCAATTTACAGTCAATCATATGTCACATGCAGTATAAAACCATAACATGGCGCTGATCATCCAATATAGGCCTACAACTGTACCTGGAGATTACAGTCCATCCATTGTGTACCGAGGTGATGAAAGGGAAAGGAAATTGTAACAAGACAAGAGATGCAGCGAAATGACAAATAGCTGTCATTAACAATTTTTGTTGTTGTTTTTTTATATAAAATTTTCTCATTTCCGAGAATGGTGCACAAATCCTCGGTCATTTCTGAGTTAATTTGATATACTTATCCTTAAACAGTTTTGGGAATAAGACGGGAGACGGCCAGACGGGTATATTGTAAAAAGCGTTGATGGCTCACGGCTATAGATGAAAATGCCGTGCGTAAAACGTCAGCGTCTGTGCGTAATTTGGCGAGGTAAATAATCCAACACTCTTCGTTAGGCAAATTTTCCTCAACAGTGACATATATGGCGTCATGGCGAGTGATATGCAATTAACAGCGATATAAATACAATTAATTGTATCTATAGGCCTATAGATAAATTGTTCTCAAACCTTTTCATAAGGACCTCCAAATTAATACCGCGGACCACCATTTCAAATTTGATATGTTGTGGCAGCCAGGGACCCCCACACAAGATTTGCGTTGTAAAAATGTTTTTATTTTGAAAATAGCCGACCTATATGGGGTAAACTGATTTTGATGCTATATATTAACAATATGGTAATTTAGCTGGGAACTCCCTGGAACCCCTTCAAGAACCCCTGGGGTCCCCGGCGGACCCCACTTTGAGAAGAACCACATACCGGTAGATCATGTATTAAGAGTCAATTGTAATGGTTGTTGATGCTGCTCAGATTGTTGATGTTGTTGACACAGCTGATGTGTGTGGCGGCGGCCACGGCGCCGAACGGCCCGGGCGGCTGCAGATTGTGGCCGTGATACAAGGCCGTCGGCGGGGAGCCGTGCCAGTACGAGAACCCCGACGGCCCCACGCCGGGCGCCACGAGGTTCAACTTGGAAATCCCGGAGAACGGAATCGGGCCGAAGTTGCTCTGAAACTTGTAGATGGCCTGCTCCGTGGTCGACGGCTGGCACACCTGCGCCAGGCCGTGGAAGTCGAACCTGTACGCGTAGCGCTTGCCGTGCACCTTGGTCATGATGTTCTTGTCGTAGTAGTAGCGCAGCGCGCGGCTCAGCTTGTCGTAGTTCATGTTGGGCTTGCTCTTGCGCTCGCCCCAGCGCCGCGCCACCTCGTCCGGGTCGATGAGCTTGAACTCGCCGTTGGTTCCCTCCCAGGCGATGCACGACATGTTGCCGCTGTCCGACAGCAGCTCCAGCAAGAACTGCCATAGCTGAATCTGACCGCTACCTATGGATAAATAATATTAATAATATTAATATATGTAATAATAATAATAATAATAATTAAGGAGATCAGACTATATCCTCTGTCTCAAGCAAATCATTATAAAGTTTGAATATTGATTGAACAGTTCAAGATATAAGGGCCTATAATTTGTGATTCGGCAGGTGGATTACTCAATATTAAATTGACATGCTTTGCTTTATTTTTCCTGAGGCGTGAGGCCGCCTATGGCAACACGCAAACATTCAATTAATTTAAACTGTTTCTTACCTTTTTGCACACCTGTATTTATTGGACCCCAAGATGTTCCTTTGCTCTCTTTCAATAGATTTTCTGCTGGATCTGAAATAAAAAATAAATAAAATATGAATAGCTAACCTTTCTTTCTTTTTTTTTCTTTCTTTCTTCCTCCAAGACCTTTAAAAAAGGTTTTTTTCTTAGACCTTTTAAAATATATATAGGTCTGCTATTTCTTATAACCAATGTTGATAACCCTGCCTGGTCCCATAAATGCTGAGATGAAAATAACGTTGTGGATCTCTGAAACAAAATGTGAAAATAATTCAATGCAGGGCTATAACTGCCCGATCATCGTCAAGCTTTCTAATGCATGTAGGCCTATAGTCTCTCGTCTCCCCTTCGAGCTCCAGCGGAGCTGCAGGAAACGCGTCCAGGAAAGAGGATATCCGATTTCCGACAAAAGAGGAGACGGGCTTTCAGATTGAAACGGCTGAGAAATCCCTTGCCCTGCCCTGGAAACGGTGCATCACTGCTGGAGGACCCGAGAGGATGACCCGTCTTCCTCAACGGCAGAAGGGAGAAGAAAGATATAGCCATACATTTCTACATTTTTTAAACAAGACAGCAAACGAACCTGAGAGATACATGTTGAACATGAGTCTTCCTCCGCAGTCCTGTCTCATTGTGTTCAGTTGTTCAGAAAGGGTTGGATTTTCATTTCGTTGGTGGCGCGGGGTAAAGATTTTTATTAAACTTTATCTCATAACTGTGATCTGGAATAAATGCGGGTGGCCAGATTGAAGTTTCCAGGCAACTGTCACTGGCCCCCATCTCTGAGACAATATTCAGACAGCAATTTCCCCTGGTGCATTGCTTTAATTAAAAGAGCAATTTACCTCTGTCAGTCCCGGTGGCCACAATAAAAAGGGGCCGATAGAAATTCGCCCTTATCAATCCGCGATCACAGTTTAATAAAGTTTCCGCGTTAAGATCTGAGTTTCTATGGTGCATTGAAGTGTTTGACATGGAAACCAGTTCAGATCCTACTCACTTTTCCGCCTCTTTACCTCTCGGCAAACAACAAAGGCCTTTTTCATGTTGGGAAAAGAATATTTACCTTTAAAAGCATGCATCGGTGCACGTAAGAAAACAAGAACATGTCGCCTCCTTGCCTTCTGTTTGTAGGTTTAACGTTATATAGCCTCAATCTGAGGGTAATGAGCTTGTAACTCTAAAACCATGGTGGCTTGTGCATGGACATTCATTGATGTATAAGTTATACATAAGGTTAAGGTACTGTATGTCAGGTGTGTGTGTGTGTGTGTGTGTGTGTGTGTGTGTGTGTGTGTGTGTGTGTGTGTGTGTGTGTGTGTGTGTGTGTGTGTGTGTGTGTGTGTGTGCTATATGAGCTATGTTGATTTAAAGGGAGGCACTATGGACATATAAATGAAATAATTTGCAGTAGCCTAGGCTATATACATATATGCAATATAAAACGCAGAAATAAGACCAAACCTATGGACCAAACTGAATGCAACATGAGCAATATAGCAAAACATTTTATTTGGTTTTATTTAATCATTCTACTCCATCTTGTCTGCATAGCCAGCCTATACTTTTTTATTAATCACTGTGTAGTGTGTATGTAGTCTTGAAATGAAATCCAATGCCTTTATACTGGAAGACAAAAGTGGGAGTATGTTTTTTCTTTTCTTCCTTTTGTCGGCCTACCTTTCTTCTAAAGGGGGGTGGGGGGTAAAAACAAATACTTAAGAATGAACAAAATATTTAGCATGTTCAGAACAAATTTGACAATGGTAAATATGTCCTTGGGTCAAAATTTCTATAGGCTATATATATCGTAAACCAGAATAAAGCCCTAATATGCAAAGAGAACCTTGAGATGAGACAAAAAAAGAGAGACAATAAGAAAAATAAGACATAATTGGTTTTCGCATCAGATCAGCATGTATGGTGCAAGACAGGCTCTCAAGTAAATACTATAGGCCCATTCAAAAGTACAAATGACAAAGTAAACTCACTTTATTTGAAATGGAGCTATAGTTAATTCATTGTATGTATGTGAGTCCCAAGAGTTCCTAGAAATCTGAAATCAAAACAAAAGTAGGCCTCGTTTTCTGTCTTGTTTAAATGTACGGAACTACTAATCTCCTCCAATCAGGACAGATAACTCATACAGGAAGGGTAAAGGAATAAACAGGTTAAATTGGAAGTGACTAAACAAAAACAAACAAAAGAAAATAGTAGGAATAATTGGAACTGGAACACTAACATTGAAGCTGATACATTGGTTCTCTCTCCTGAGTCCTGATTGGATGAAATTGGAAATCCAACAACGTATGTTTCTGTTTATTAAAGAGCTGCTTGAGTGGAGATATGGGGACTGCATGCTGCATGCAGACCACTGTTACTGAACACAGTGTTTATTAAAGAGCTGCTTGAGTGGAGACATGGGGACTAGTCCACTGTTACTGAACACAGTGTGACCGCGGCGCTATTCAGGGAGTTTAACATTTTAACAAAACGCGTTTTGAATGGCCACTTAAAAACTGAAGATTTAGCCTGGACTACATAACCTTTACATCTCATATAGGCTATACTATACCTCCAACCTTACTGATTTAAATACATGACTATGAGTATCACTATCATATGACGTGGGCTATATATATTACTTATAATCATGCCAGTATTGGTTATATATATATATATATAAAAAAAAAAGAAGATGGTTGGGGATTTGGACTAACGGTTGTAGCCACGTAATTGCTTGTATCAAGTCAACAAGCCATTTACTTTTCAGGTCCAGCTGGAACTGAACTGAAACTATAGGCCGATGTTTCCTTTGAGTGTATCCTATAGGCCTATATCATATCAATTTGGTCAAATGTCAAATCTCTTTCACTTTGAACAAGGGAGGCCTGTCTGCACGTTGTACGCAGTATAGCCTATACATTCCCCCGTCTCGACAAACGGAACCCTTCAGGTCCCGACTCCCGGCCTATCCATCCACTGTGTGGCCTATATGATGCAATGGAACCATGTTGTTGCGGTTGGCATTCGAGTTCTTGCCTAATGCCTCGTCTGTTCCTCCGCTGCAGTGAGCTGTTGTTCAGGCTGGCAGGTGCGTCTCTCTGGCGTCCCAGACTTGCTTTAGCTGCCTGAGTCCAGTATACGTCGCAGGCAACTTAAAACAAGCCTCGAATGCTAGATTATACTGTACATCCCCAATGCGTTGCGTATATGGGCTATCAGTATACGTTTACACAGCACAGCAGTCGGCCTCAAATGAAACAATCAAAAGACGTCGAAGTTAGCTGCAAATATATTTAGTTTTCGTATGAGACTGTCACTGAGACAGTCACTGTCACACTGTTCATGTATATGGTGGCTATAGGCCTACTCGTACGACGGTGTCGCGTGCTGAGAATAGCTGATAAATAGGCTACAAGCTTGCACTGTAGATCGCGTCGTGAGCTTGTAGATCGCCTATTTTCAGCGAGCGACGCTGTCGTATATGTAGACTATGACAAAGTAGCCATATGTTGAATCAGAGATTATAGGTAGTAATAGGAATAGGCCTTTAACCTGTCGATCAACGCTGTTCAATAAGCTTGTGGTTAACGCATACAATTCTGACCGGTTTCTACCAAATCCTAGATAAAAAATAAATACATTTACAAATAAAATCTGCTCACCTTCATCTTACCTTAATGATGCGGGCTATTAGACCTCTAACCAACCTATAGCAGCATTCCTCCTCACATCACGTAGGCTAACCTAACTAAAAGCTGCCCTGCAGTGCAACAGTGCAGCCGTTTTAATCAGTCGCCCGAGGTCTGTATATTTGAGAAAGGTGTGTGTGGTTGAACATTTATTAAAAGATCCTGGTTTGGGTGTGGGACTCTGTCGGTATGCGATCCAGACTCGTGACCTAGCTAGTGAAAGTTTGCGGGTGTGTACACGGACTTCCACGTCCTGGACCTACGGGAGGAGTGTGTGCATAGATAAACAAAGCCATCAACGGATTTACTCCACCAAAATGTGTCGCATTAGAATAAACAAATATATGACAAACCACTGTTTTGGCAGCAGGCGTTTTTATTATTAACTAGTGATGAATGGTGTTCAGCACCATGGACAGCAAACTGCATTCTCGTGCATATAGGCTACTAATTTGTAAACTAACTAATGTGGAAATTAGATACTCCTGGACAAATATTATACTCAATTGAAAGTTGCCTTGTCAAATTGAAGTACTCCAGTACTTAAATTAAATGTAAAAAAAAGTACTCCAGTAAGTATTTAAGTAGCCTATACTGCTGTAGGCTATTTAAATGTAGACATTTAAAAAAGCAAAGTTTTTCCATAAATTTAAAAAAAAAACATTAAAAAGAAATAGCCGAGCTACAAGCCTATACATTTTCAATTCATCTAGTGGAGTCAAAAGTACAATATTTGTCTTTGAATAGAGTGAAAGTCATATCTAAAAATACAAGGCCTATACTCATTACTCAAGTAAAGTGCAGATACTCAAAACTGCATGGGTACTTAAGTAGGCCTATATGTACTCAGTTACTGTCCACCATATAGTGCGTGCGTGCACGTGTGTGGAATTTAATTGAGGCGTATACATCTGTATACAGTACTGTTCAAACAGCGTCGGAATTAAATTAAAAAACAAGAAGGAAAGTACCTATATGCAATATGGCAACCACTGCACTGCATGGGTTGCATGACTATTTATGCTAGCTGATTTACTAAAGGCTCTAGTCTATATGAAAAAGAGCTTTTAGTGTAGCCTATATAGCTATTACATTTGTATGTTGAGTACTAGCAGCTAACTACACTAGCTTGCACAACAGGTTAGACCACACCTGCTGAATACATTGCTCCATATTCTGACTGTACCTGGAGGTATATACTCTTGAGCCATATAGGCCTTTCCTTACATGACCTTGTTGACATCACACACAACACACACCATTTTTGGCATTTTGATTACCGGTATCTTGGCTTCACTGTATTGTTTTACACCAACCATGCAGGTTGGTAGGCATGCACTTCTTTTGACTGTAATGATTGTTAAAATAAATATTAACGATGACAATTAATGCAACAATGGTGATGAGTCCCCCCACTTCTTTGTCTATTCTGATCAGCTGGTAGAAGAATTTTTACTTTCAAAATGCTAGAGGCATCTCTGTCACTCTTTGTTCTTGTAGTTGTAATAAATAATAGAAACAACTGTGATCTTGTTTGTGTTCTTGTTTATTGGAAATAAAATTACAATCTGGCAAGAACAATTTTACACATCCTAAAACCTAACTGAGAGATTAGATGTCAATTAAGTGCGTTCAATATAAGAAATAATATTCTCTAAGAAGCTATAATAGGAATCTGCCCTGTTCACTATACAAAGCATAAGCTCTGAAAACAGCCTATTTTTTATATTCTATCATTTTACAGGTTTAGTACTGTACCTAAAAGAGAGTACACGGTAAGATCCTCAGTGTTATTTTATGATGAAAAATGAACACTCAGGATTTGACTGTGTAGAGTGTTCTCCGGTTTATGCCATGCTTGTGCATTTGTTGCACCTGCACTCTGACAGACGAGCACTGAAGATTTTTATAATATGGGTAAAAAGAAAAGGAATATTCACAAGCACTCAGTTGTCACAGTTTTGAAGAAAAGCCTTTATTGCCTATTTGAAGGACATGCTATAGCAGGAGTAGTAGGCAGTTAGATGTCAAGACAAGCAGAGCCATAGATAGATATAGGTAGGTAGGTATAGGTAGGTAGGTAGGTAAGTAGAAAGGAGGTCGGCCATCTATTGCTCTGTGGCGTTGTTCTGTCCAGGCTCGGGTTGAGGAGGGGTTTTCATGTGTGTAGGGGGAGTGTTCAGTCAGGTCGGGTAGGCTTAGTGCTGGATCCTACGGATGGACTGCACCTGGTTGGTGTGAGCCTGGGTGCTGTACTCGTTGTAGCACCTGTACTCGCCCTGGTGCCTGTCCCTCTCCAGGATGTACTGGTAACCACGGTAACCGGGGAACTGGTAGGCCACCCAGCTGGACGGCGTAGAAAGGGCGGAGGGAGACAAAGGGAGAGATGGAGAGACAGAGAATTAGATATCGGAACTGAAGTCAGCAAAGGTTCCCATTTGCATTTTCAACAATGTAGTTCAATCAGTTTATTCCATGAAACACATATCAGTGCCACACCCATTCTACAAAACAACTGGAATGTCAGGCATCTAAACCTGCTGCTTACACAATAAATAAATCACCAGCAAACACTTATATAGCTTAATTTAAAATAATATATATTGGACGTAAATGCACATAATGTCAAGAAAGAAAATTAGATGTGGATGAGAGAGAATGGAGAAAAAGGCAGAGAAAAAGGCACGACTAGCTGCCACGGAGACAAAATGTGTAACTTACGCTCCAGAGTTGACCTTGATGGAGGGAACCTCCTTACTGCACCAGCCCATGGCCTGCAGGGAAGGGTAGTCGTCGCACATCTCAAACTTACGGCCCTGGAAGTCCTCACACTCGTACATGGTCACCTTGCTGTCGCTGTGGTTCTGGAGAGAGACAGATGGAGCAAGACAAGTGAATGGTCAGAGCATTGGTTAGCATGTGCTACATGCACATGTAACAAAGAGTATTTAACTGTATAGCTGCATGATAGATAACAGTATACCAACTGCAAATAGTAGTAAACTATGTAAATTATAACAAAAACTCATATTGAGAGAGGGTAGGGATTTGAGTTAGATCTTAATGAAGGAATTATTGTCCTTTGTCAACTGCTCTGTGATTGAAAATGAAATAGCACAGGGCGGCTTAATGAAGAGAGATGCTATATGAGATGCTTCATATAATATTAACTTGTATATTAAAGGAGCACATCAACCATTTTCAACCTTATCTCAAAAGGAGGGCAAAATGGAGGAACTTACGGCACACTTGATGGGTCTGAAGGAGAGCATGTGCTCGGTTCTGTAGCCGCTGTTTCCACTCCAGGCCTCATAGCGAGGATAGTCTCCCTTCTCCAGGATAAACTGCTGGCCCTGGAACTCAGGGTACTCATAACCCACCCAACTAGAGAGGGGGTGGGAGGGAGGGAGGAGGCAAGTACAAATAGGAGTGAGGGTTATGTTAGAGAGTGAGCAGTAATATATAACTAATACATTTAAATTGCTTTCTTAAAAGAAAGAAAGAAAGAAAGAAAGAAAGAAAGATGAACAAACTGAATGAATATTGTTGTTGTTGTTGTTGTTGCTGCTGCTGCTACTGCTTCTGATACTACTAGTATTTATCCTGCTGCTGCTGATACTACTGCTGCTGCACCTGCTATTTTATCTGATCGTCAGTCAGTCAGCCATTCTGCTCACTGCCATAGCCAGCAGCTGCACACAGCATTATGCACATATAAACTTGCTGAATACAATGCTGGTAATAATGCTGTGTTTGACCAATTAACTACCCTTCTCTAAAATTACAAATCAATTTATAGTCTACGGAATATGAAAAGTATGAATGTTACTATTAAGGTTTAGGTCATTTCTGTGAGAACTTATCTATAAGCAGAATGACATGGTATTGGAGTTGGTATGGTATTGCACGATAATTATATACAATTATATGTATATATGTGTATATATAACTTCTATCTATTCATGGTGCATCCGCACCATTTTCAAACTCAGTGTCACCACTGAGGCACACCACACACAAGAGACAACAATACATTTTAACTCTGGTGTGACTATTTTAGGCATTGCATGTGAATTCAGTGGTCAATGAGACAGATACAATTAGAAGAAGAAGAGGAGGAGGCAGAAAGAGAAGAAAGTGAAAGAGCATAGAGGGCCATACAGTGACTTACGGTCCGTTCTCGACCTTGATGGAGCGGATCTTACAGAAGCCCCTCTCCATGATGTTCTGGCACTCCAGCATGAACTCACAGCGCTTGCCCTGGAAGTTCTCCTCCTCCCAGACTGTGATCCTGAACTGACCCATCTGCTCCATCTGCTGAGTGTTCATGGTTGCTGATAATTCCTCTGGGAGGTTACTCTTCTGTGTCGAGGAGGAAGGTTGAAGATGTGTTTTAAACATTTGAATGTTTGATACAAAAATTTGATGCTGAAATGATTTATCGCCAAGAAATGTGGAAGTGAATTAACTTGGGAAGTGAACGAATCTAAGTGAGTTCAGTAAGGCAGGTGCAGGATAAAATCATTTTGACCCTATGTGACCTCAGAAGAGGTCTTTTCATGGCATGTAGATCCAGTGCGAAAAATCGGTTACATCTGGGCCATGTACGATTAAAACATTTAGTTAAGGTTAAATTCAGACAGAGGCCACTTGACAAACTACATTTTCAGAATCCATGCTCTCGTGTTTTGCTCATAATGTCTTCAATAACATCTTCTGTTCATTAACATAAACTCAAAAAAGCTGCTGCCATCCGTGGAAAAAGGTACAGTATTCCTGAAAGTAAATGTTTACAGTGAATTTCCACCATTTGTTTCTAAACATGCCGTGCTGGATGATAGCTTGGGATATCAGTCCCCACGGACCCTGCCATCTCTAATTTAGGAAGAACGGGCTGATTTAATCTCAAACTAATTCATTGGCACACACAGCTGCCACCGTTTGTACTAGCTGTACAGCTAACTGATGCTGAGGATGATATGATGTTTATTGTCTTAAATGGCTAGCCTGACCATGTCGCGCAGAAAATGGAGGTGCCAATAATAAAGCATCAAATAATATCTTCTTTGTTAGAAGGGTTTTTGATGTATAGATCAGTCCAGTCTCAACAGTAAGGCTTACATTTAATGTGGGTCCATTCCCTCAATAAACCGAGCCTGCACCTGAATACCTTATTGAACTGCATCCACGGCTGTCTAATTCCATAAAAAAGATGGGCCGTGGCAACATCTTGACTGATGAAGGGTATCACGCCCCCACCCCTATATGCCAAAGCACAGAGCTGGCCCCCATTGCTGCTCCTTAGCTAAATCTGAGGCAGTGTGTGGAGGATATACTTACAGACAGTACTGAGGTGGGACAGAAGCAGTATAATCAATGTCAGGGCAGAGAAACCCGCCTGTGTTTTTATAGTGCCAGGCCCCATGGACTGGACCATTCGTCCAGCAGCCTTGCATACTCAGCAGCTGAGCAGGCCGGCTGAAAGGGGAACATTAGCCTAGCGCTTTGTCGAGGCTCCAGAGTGCCATTGTCTACAGAGCCCCAAACTGACTTAGTCATCAATACTGGCAGCCATGGCCAGTAGCGGCCTGACCAAGGGCTATACAATGGCAACGCACTGACACGACAGTTTGATTGGTGTGGGAGGATAATAGACACATTCTGTGAGTTGATCCCCCCCTTCTCTCTCTCTCTCTCTCTCTCTCTCTCCTGCTCTCTCTCTCTCTCTCTCTCTCTCTCTCTCTCTCTCTCTCTCTCTCTCTCTCTCTCTCTCTCTCTCTCTCTCTCTCTCTCTCTCTCTCTCTCTCTCTCTCTCTCTCTCTCTCCTGCTCTCTCTCTCTCTCTCTCTCTGAGAAATTGGGAGGAGATTTTTGGGGAAATGAGTGAATGGCATCACACATACAGTAGTCTGTGGACAGGGCATGAGAACGTATTAGGGCATTACAGAGAATGCATCCTTCCCTCGTTCCCTCCCAAGGGAGACATACAGTAGATGATCTTGCATTGGTTAAAGCTACAGTGAAAATAAGTCTTCTGCAGTAGGGTTTTCTAGGCTTTCTGACAGAACAGAAATGCCTGGTCTATGTGACTTTGACTTAATCTTAAAATACAATGTAGAATACCCTGCAGGATGTTCTGAAATTAAATACTCTGACCAAACAGGTCAACACAATGTCTTTATTGTGGGCACATTGGGCAGTTATAATTCTGAAGTCCATGGTTGGCACACAGTAAAATCCTGAGTGCAAATTTAACTCTGAGATTGTATCATCAAAAACAAATATTTTGTATAAAATTGTTGGGATACTGTTATAAAAATGGATATGAATTACTGTTGGGCTGGAGAGCCACTTTTCACCCTCCTTTGGCACACATGATGATATTATTGCGACCCCAGGTCGAGGTTAACTATGGAATCTAGCATTTCCTGTCAGTGTGTGTGTGTTGGTTGGTCACCCCAGGCAAGCCCCCATAGGCCTATATGGTGCCCAGGTCATCGTGACAGCACATGACATAATCAGGGATGATGTCATAGTAAATGCGACCTGCTGTCGCAGTTAAGCCCATATATGGAGATCCCTGAACCTGTTCTGACATTCCATATGTTGATCCTTCCCCATCCATCCTTCCTCTTCGATGTCTCCCTTTTGACTTATACCAGCCCATTCAAACTCTAGACTGGCCTGCCCCAAAGTTATTAGTGCAGCGGCGCCCGGCAGCCAGCAAAAACTAGAGTTCTTTGTCCATTCAAACTCTAGACGGGCCTGCCAACAAAGTTATTAGTGCAGCCGCACCCGGCAGCTGGCGAAAACTAGAGTTCTCAACAGGCCCAAAAATTAAGAGAATGTCCCCGCTACCACCCTTAGATCTCCATATACTGTATATGGAGCTGACATGTTCTGACATTCCATATGTTGACCTCATCAAACCTGTACACTCAAGACATGCTCCTTATATGGCCA